>NC_064291.1:55972530-56109438 GCF_019186545.1 Solanum stenotomum
CTTTTAGAGTAATGTTGGTAGCATCTGGGGAAGGTGCAAGAATCTTTAAAATTTACTCGATATCTCTTCGATGACAAAAGAATTTGCAATCGCTATCCTTCAGATGCATACAAGGTAAACCTCTCACTTCAGTATAATAACCCACAAATCTTGGTGCGACAAGCTAGCTCGACCGAGAAAGCATGCAGGGGTTTTCGAACCTAAGATCCCCATTTGGAAGACCCCTGCTTAACCAACTCTGCTACCCTTAAGTGTTAGTAGAAGATAATAAATATACAGGAAAATAATTGAGATATACATAAGTTGATCCAAACACCACGTGAAAATATGAACCAACTCGGCGACCCTTATCCTGCTCTATCACTGATTTCCTGTTGTTCTTTAGGATGAAAATGATTATCCGGTGATTGCACCGTTGCCGTCCTACGGCCGAGGAAGGGATACAGACGGCGGCAGATTCATTAGTCTTGTTTTTGGATCCAACCTTACTGATGTTGTCATCACAGGTACTCTTATGATGTCTCATTTTATATCACTGCTACATTTTAGTTAAAAAATCGTATGTCTGAATTCGCATCGAGAATTAGAATATTTGTTGCTGATACTCTAAATTCACTCAGGTGAAAATGGAACCATTGATGGGCAAGGGCAGCTATGGTGGGACAAATTCCACAATGGAGAACTAAAATTTACAAGGCCTTACCTGATAGAAATCATGTACTCTGATAATATTCAGATCTCCAGTCTAACTTTGATTAATTCTCCTTCATGGAATGTCCATCCTGTATATTGCAGGTAATCAAATTAATCTTGATTTCACAAAGTTCAATATTATTTACTTCTAATTCAATAGTTACTGAGGATAAAAGTTTAATTTCTTTGTGAAATGCAGCAACATTATCATCCAAGGCATCACTATCCTTGCACCAGTCAGATCTCCAAATACTGATGGCATTAACCCTGGTAATCTTCCTTTAGTGTTTAAGTACGATGATGTTATGAAATAAGCTTAAATGAAGAAGTCGAGATTCATATAGCCGACCTAATAGCATGAAGTTGATTTTTATTAAACTGAGTCTTACTTGCAGATTCTTGCATAAATACTAGAATAGAAGACTGTTACATTGTCTCCGGAGACGATTGTATTGCTGTTAAGAGTGGTTGGGACGAGTATGGAGTCGCCTTTGGGATGCCAACAAAGCAGCTAGCTATAAGGCGAATCACCTGCATTTCTCCAACCAGTGCAACAATTGCATTAGGCAGTGAGATGTCAGGAGGAATTCAAGATGTAAGAGCAGAGGACATTGTAGCAATCAATACAGAATCAGCGGTTCGAATCAAGACTGCAGTAGGAAGAGGCGGATACGTGAAGGATATATATGTTAGAGGCGTGACAATGAAAACAATGAAATACGTATTCTGGATGACGGGAGATTATGGTTCTCATCCAGACAACAACTATGATCCCAACGCGTTACCTGTGATTGAAAACATCAATTACCGTGATATGGTTGCTGAGAACGTGACCATTGCTGCCAAGCTTGCAGGAATTTCTGGTGATCCATTTACTGGAATCTGCATATCAAATGTCACGATAGAGATGGCGCCTAAAGCAAAGAAACTTTTCTGGAATTGTACAGATATTTCCGGGATCTCAAGTGGTGTGGTACCTCAGCCTTGTGATTTGTTGCCAGATCAAGGGACGGAGTACGCTTCACCCTGTAATTTTCCAACAGAGAGCTTACCAATTGATGATATGGAAATTCAGACGTGTTCCTGCAGGAAGAAAATATATAACTAATACATCAATGTAATAAGAATTTCTTCAGATGGAAGACGATATCATACCCACTTTAATTGTTCTGTTGCTTCACACCCCCGAACAGTCCATGAATATATACTGGCGATCCCTGTTCACTGTGGACGAGACATGCTAATATCTGTAACTGTTACATATATTGTGAATGCCATGAATTTATGCAGCTAATATTTCAAGAAAGTAAAGAAAAAAGATTGTTGGTAAATGCGTCTTGAACCGTAACAAAGCTACTTCAGTGTTTTACAAGCATTCCTAGTCCACAATGTGGTAAAACTGAATAGTCATTAAACAATTTAACATATGAAAATAAGCATGTTTTACATCTCATATCACTAGGAGGAATAGCTTAATCTCCTAAACCAAGATATTGGTTTAATTCAGCTCTCTCCTCCGGCGAAACATAACTTACACAATGTACTTAAGGAAGAAAAATATGTCCTACATATGATACAGAATCCAGGACAATTCATCATATATTTTGTTCAACAAAGTCCGGGTAAAACTTCACGGACTCCCTCCAAATCAGTTCCTTGATCTTTTCTTCAGTGATTGAGGGCTCGTCGAAATCAACACTGAATGGCCTGGGACAAATCGGCTCATCATTGAGGTCATGAAGAGATGACAAAAATGGGTGACAAAGAGCCTCATCAACTGCACATAGAGCAAGAAAGCCGAACACACATGAGGTAAACATACGATGAACTATAAAGGAAAACATATCATACAGAGGTTGAGGTCAGATTTTTTGGTGCTTTACCTGTAATCCGACGGGTTGGGTCAAAGACAAGCATCTTTTCAAGCAAATCGACAGCCAAAGGAGACATGCTGGGAAATCTTGCAGAAAATTGTTGCTTAGGATATTGAGGAAGCTGTCGGACATATCTTCGGGCATTATCACTTCTCAGAAATTGAAGGCTGGCATCATCAGGTGAACCTAGTAGCTTCACGACAGAAGAAACACAGTTGAAGCTGGGAACGATAAGCTGATCAAACTGCTTCAGAAGCAGAAAATACAAGTCCTGTCTATACTGAAAGGCTGTTTTTAGTCAGACCTTTTCTTGAACCCGTTGTGAAAGTATAAAATGATTTACTTATTCAATGAACATTTGAAAGCAGTGTCTGCATGGAGTTACAGCATAGCAATGGCTATGACACTAAATATCACTTACTTACTCAATGAACATTTGAAAGCATTGTCTGCATGGAGTTACAGCATAGCACTGGCTATGACACTGGAAATCACTCTCAACTCCCAACTTCAGAGGGGAGCAATGATTCAATTTTAAAAGGAGGGGATAAGTGAAAGAAAAGAGGAGGTTTTTTCAGGTCTCAATTTTCTAATACTAACTTTTAACATTTCCACTTCAAGACATGCAGGTAGAATGTCAGCAGATCAACTTTTTAAAGCTTCCAAATGATTTTTTACAAACAGGTTCTAGCTAAAGAATGTTGGAAATGTATTGCAAACCAAAGAAAGAATTGACATGACTTTTACCTCAGTAATGAGTCTCAGCTGCTGCACATAATCTTTTCCAGGAAACAAAGGTTCTCTTGTCATTATTTCACCAAGAATACAACCAACAGACCAAACATCAATTGCTCCAGTGTATTCTGAACAGTTAAGGAGCAATTCAGGTGCTCGATACCAGCGAGTAACAACGTACTCAGTCATGAAATCTGTCTCAGAAGTTGTCCTTGCCAACCCAAAGTCTCCAATCTTGAGGTCGCAATTTGCATTTAGGAACAAATTGCTTGGCTTAAGATCACGATGTAAGACATTTGCTGAGTGTACATATTTCAGTCCACGTAATAGCTGATACATGAAGTACTGCAAAATTAAGTCAAATGTTATCCAACTATTAGAATCCAGATAAGGTAGCAACAGCGTGCCAGAATAAATCTAGGAAAGAAAAGCAGTATATTAGAATGTTTCCAGTGAAAGCTGGACCAACTTCTAGGATTTCCTCCATGTTATTAAGAGGAAAAAAAAAACAATAGTCTAGCTTGGCATGCAAGTCTGGCACCCCAGCAGGATTGATAACATAGTCAGGAGAACGGAAGAGATTGTTAGACTGACGACGAGTGAGAACCATGAGGTCTTAGGTTTCAAATCCCAACAGAGACAAACACTAGGTGATCTCTTCCCATTATTCCTAGCATTGGTGGATAGAGTTATCTGGTACCTGTTGTTGGTGGGAGGTGGCAGGTATACTGTGGAATTAGACGAGGTGCGCGCAAGCTAGCTCGGACACCACAATTATCAAATAAAAAAAATAGTACATAGCTGCTCACCCTTTACTTTGATAAATTTCCCTAAACAGAACAATAAACACATAATAACATAAGATTTTCTCTCCATGATTTCGCTGATCTCATCCAAATTGATTAACTAGGAAATGGTGTTACAACAGAAGCAAGACTAGCTCAAGTAATATATGTGGGAGTTTGTTTCTAAATCCTACAACACAACTTTCCGATAAATCAACCATAACTTCATGTCAACCATTTGTAGAATCAAAATAGAAAATAAAAGTAGACATTTTACACAAATCATAAATATCTAATAACAGAATTGTCGAGAAAGAACAGAAACCTGGCAGTGATCATTTGTCAAAGGCTGTTCAGATCGAATAATCTGATGAAGATCTGTATCCATTAATTCAGAAACTATGTACACATCATTAAAAGCTTCTTTCTTTGGTGGCCTGATCAGGTCTTTGATTGCGACAATCTGAATATTTAACAAAACATTGAAATTACCACCAATGAAGCAATCAATCAAATTCATTCACATACTCATCACCATATAGGAGCACAATACACTTACGTTTTCGTGGTCCAAGTGCCGAAGTAGCTTAATTTCTCTCAATGTCCTCTTCGCATCAATTCTGTTATCAAATGCATTTCCTATTTTCTTAATCGCAACTTCCTCACGCGTCTCAGAATTTACAGCAGCACTAACCAATAGCAGAACATAACAAGCAATTACTCCATCATATAAAGCCCCAAAAATTTACTAATATGAGCAAAATTAATCAGTAGGAAGCGATTTCTGCTCTTTTTTCACATAATTTACCATTCAATTCACATAAATAGCATATCGAAAACAACACTAATAGGTAAACAAAACTTCACCGGAAACCTACCATACAAGGCCGTAAGCGCCGCGTCCGATTGGACGAATTGGAGGAACGTATTTGCTGGAAACTTCAAATAAGCTGCCGTAAACATTGTAACGGACGTACTGACCACCGTGTATGAGAACTCCTCTAATATCACGACTGCCGGTACTTGAAGCTCCGCCGGTTTGATTAGCCATGACGACGGCGTCGCGGCAGTTAATTCTGGTGGTGCAAAGCAGCCGGTAGAGGAAGTCGCCGGGTTCTAGCGGCGTTTGACGGAGGCTCGTCGGCGATTTATGGTGGTTTAAATATATTTTTCTGAATTTATACCATTGGACACGGCATTGAGAATTTGATAAATGCGTGAAGTTAGTAGAGTGGACTAAACTTCAGTCTTCACTATACTGGGAAATGCGAAAATAACAATATTAGAGAAATTATTTTTAAAGGTGATGTCAAAAATTTCACGAATTTCATATCTTAACTATGTTAGGGAGAGTTAGTCGAATGTATATATACTGAATAGATAATAGACACATGCAAATCAATTCTAGATTACAAATTTCAAATGTCATCCTTTAAAATAAAAATAGTTAATGCTAAAATGTACATAAATCATAATAAAGGATTTAGTTGCGAGTATTCTCTTTTTTTTATTAAGAGTGATGTATTTATTACGATGAGGATGAGATAGAAAAAATTATCACATGATTTGGATATTCCATAGGATTCATTATAGTATATATATATAGATAGTGGGATAAATAATTTTCATATTAATGAATAGTCTAATAACCCTAACTAAACGTAAGATTACATTTTATCTCAAAGTTATTAGTATTTCTTATCCCTCCTGTCAAATGAGTCTTAAATCTTCACATCCCGGTCAATAGTCAAGATTTTCTATAAACTCCATTGGAAAAAAAAATGTTTTAAGTCCTCTATTAAATTTGTTCGAAGTCATCTGTTTTTTTTTTTGTTCTTCTTTCTTGATGAATATTAAAAAAGAAATATAGTACTAAAAAAATACCAAAACTTTCAACATCCAAAACCTAATACGCGTGGATATATAACATAGAAATTATAAAATTTTCTAATTTTTTTTATTAAATTAGATAAAGTAGTTGAAAATGAAATTGAATGAAGATTAATTCTTAGGTCAACTTGTTGGAAGTTCTATTCCAAAGACCAACTTGTACATATTTCCACCAACTGCTGAGTTTCTCTCAAGGAGTCAGTCTTGATGATTGTCTTCAAGTGTAGAACTAGAATCATCGTCCTTAATAAGAGGTTTTGAATTTAAATTTTAAATATCGAATCATAGTTTTTGAAAGTGTTTTATCTCATTAGGAGATTTCTTGACACAAGTTCGGATTTAATTGGATTTCAATACAAATATCAAATACGTAATGAGAAATGAAAAAAGCTTGTTATCTGTATTTTTATTTTTTTTTATTTTCCATTATGTGTTTTGTCATAGCATTGAGGCTAAACTAATCCGGATTCGGCCTCATTTGAAAAAAGCATTTCCTATCAATAGTTTTTTCATATTCAGGACTCATACCTCAGTCTTCTGATCAAGAAAGAAACAACTTTATCCACGGTAGTGATGCTTGCTACCTCTAGCTAATTGCAATATAGCCTATGGGTAATGTTTTTGTAAGCAACCAACAAATGAAAAGTGAACTAAAATGATAGAAGGAACTATCAGCAAAAGTTATGGTAGGGCAATAAGTTTCTTTGAGACTTGGTTAGAATTCAGAAGTCTCGAAGTTAAGTCTTGGAATAAAATTATATTTGGTAGAAAGCGATTTATTTTTAAAGTGAAATTTCTTTAACACAAATTCGGATATTTCTTTTATCTGCCTATGATAGTCTAAAGGTCTATAAATTGCAAGGGAAAAAAAAGATAATAAAACTATATTTTTAAAAATTATTTACTACTACTTTACTCCCAAAAAGAAACTATTTTTTTGGAATAATAAAGGGATAACTACAAAATGGCCCAAACTATTATTACTCAAGGCCCAAAAGAAAAAAAACATTAAAATGGACCAGCCTGAGAGTTGGTCCAAATCAAACTGGACCTATTTTATTCATATAGGATGCGTTGTATTTTGGGAAAATTAGCAAACTAGTCACAATCCCTAACATAATTAGTAAAAACATCTACACTTTAAAATAATTATTAAAAATGTCAAAATGTCAATATTTTAGAAAATGATTTGTATTCTAATATAACTATCTTCCTTTCCTTTTATTTCTCAAAACAGTCCTACATTGGATCAATTTCTACACCACTTACCAGTAAAAAAGAAAAAGAAATACTTTTATTATCCATTACCCTTCTTTCTAGGTTTTAACTCAAGTGAATATTCTCTCTCTCTTCAGCGTTTTCCCAATTTTTCTTTCATTCATTGTTCAAGAAAAATTAACTCTTCCCTTTTCTCCTAATTTGTTCAAGAAATCTATCAATTAATTCAAGAAATCTCTCAATTGATAGAGGTAATTTCGAAGTCACCAAATATTTTGTGAGTTTTCTTCTGATTTTGTTTTCATATTCACCAAATATTTTTGTATTTCGAATTTTATGTATTTCTACTTTTCTGTCCTCTTTTTGATTTTTTTGTGAGTTTGTTTACATATTTGAGATTCAGTAGATTGTAGTAATCTACATTAGCATTCATACAACATATATTGTTTGATTTTTTATAAATTCATATTTAATAATTTCAAAATTTTCTTATAGGATTACTAATGGACAAGTAAATACGAATTCGAATTTGGATTTGGTGAAAACAAAATCGAAAAAAAACGAACATAGCAGAAGAAGAAGAAAGAGAGAGTCAATGTTGCAAAACTGTATTTACAACAGAATTGTATTTATATTATTTTTTGTTTGTTAATTATTTTTTTTTACTCAACATTTGTAAGAAATACATTTTTTTGGTCATGAAATACAATATTTTTTGAAATACAACTTTTGATTGTTACTAAGATTGTAAATTTGTATGTTTTGATGATTAGAATACAAATTTGTTGAAATTTTAAGAAAGAATATATGTTTTTGAAAAATAAACAAAATCAATGTTGTATCCTTTCTAAATGAACACAGATTACATAAGTATGTATGGATACAAATATTTTATTTTTATTTTTATTTGTGGATACAAATATCATTCTAAATAACTACAAATTCATTTGGTATACCTATTAGAATGAATACAAACTAATAAAGAAATACAAATGCCATTATACAAATTCAAACATAAAAATCATAATGAATACAAATACACATATCATCATATTGGAATGAATACAATCAATTAGTTTTGAAATTGTAACTGATGAGAATTTTAAGTGATATGTTCCTTTTTAAAAAAAATTCTCCCATGATTTTCTCCTTTCTGTTATTAAATAATTGTATTCTTTTAACTCAAACAAATAAAAAAAATACATAAATCAGAAGAATAACAATCTAAAATATTGACATTTTTAATAAATATTGAAAATGTTGATAAGAGATCCCATTAAATGCTAAAATATTGACATTTTGAAAAATTTCCCTATTTTTACTTATGTTTTCGAGATAATTTCATAAACCTCCTCATATTATATAGGTTAGGATTTTTTTTTATTAGCAATATCAATGTTAAAAGAAGTGAATAAGATAGAATAAATCACTATAATAACAAGCGGTATCATTTTCAATATTTATACATAAAATATACTTTCATTTTGCTTTTATCTAAATATACATATTTATATAAGAAAATTCGATGACGCTGTACTGTCCTGTGAAATTGCTTGAGTGACTTATATTTTTTCTTGGTTTAAATTATATTTTTTCACTATCAAGTCATATAAAAGATTTACATGTAAGCCTCCTTAAAATATAAAATTATGATGTTGACACTAAATCAAATTGTCTATTACAATAGATAAAATGTAAAAAAAAATTACACTAATATCCGACTGTAAATATATATGACTTAAACTCGACTACTAATAGGTGAATTAAAGAATAAGTGAAACATTTCTCATAGATAAAAAAAACTCAATGTTATTTCCCTCTCTTTTAGTTTTGAAAATATGTCCAAAGAAACACTTTTAATTAATTAACATGCTTTCATTTCACTCTCTAATCTATTTCACAACTCAATTAATAAAAAAAAAACTCCCGAAATAATTCAAAATAAAAAAAATAAAAAAATTCAATCTTCAATCATCTCATAAAGTAGAAGGAAAAGAAGGTAAAATTTGTCCCATATTGTTTGATGTAGTTGGATCTATAATCTCATGATCACCACCAATTGATCCATTTTCTTGATCCCAAAATAGATAACTTGGACAACATTGTTGAGTGTCCACTTGACTATTCCATTCATTATTATTTTCTTGTCCTTCCAACATTATATTATTGTTATTATTACTACTAGGTATTTCCATTGGTGGTACCATACTCTCTATCAATGGGGGCAAATAATTTGAATCCATCCCTATTGCGTATGAAGACGTCTGTACTTGTTGTTGATCAACTTGCCAGCAGAACTCTGAGTTCAATATCGATGTTTCTTGAAATAACGAGGTGTTATTAGTAGCATTTCGATTTGTGGCATCATTAATAATAACATTTGTCATTGAGTCAAGTGAACCACCATCAAAAAAGAACAATTGGTTTGGTGAATTGAATAGGGTAGAATCTTGGAGGAGTATTTGAGATTTTGTTCCAATGTCTTGTGTGAAGAATATATCTTGTTGGCTTGTAATTGTGTTATAATTTGTCAATGGAGATCTCTGATGTTGCTGGTGATGGTGATGATGATCAGTACTAGAAGTTGTGTTTGTTGATGACTTTGAAGGTTTTTTTAGCTTCTTTTTTATCCAGGAATTCCAATAATTTTTTATCTCGTTATCTGTTCTTCCAGGCAAATGACTTGCTATATGTGCCCACCTACAATGTTGTTTTACATAGGAAATGTTAGAAAATGAGTAAAACATGACAAAATCTTCATTTTCTAGAGGTTTGGTAAAGATAACTATAAGAAGGTAAAAATTACCTTTTTCTCTATCAAATCATAGTACTTTAATTTATGATGAATAAGTTAAAATTAAAATTTGGAATATGTATTAACTAACTATAGTTTAGCAATAAGAGTGCATGTGACGACATGTGTTATGTATTCTATCAGGTCACGGGTGAAGTAAGTTTTTATCACCACATGCTATAAGTCCATAGAAAATGCAATTAGCGTCCTTTACGTGCTACAATATTTTATAATGCATCGATATAATAAAATTATTTACACGCTAAAGTATATAAGGTTATAAATCCATTTTCAATATCAAAGTAAGTCATTACTCTCTTCGTTTCATTTTATATGATCCGTACACCAATATGTTTTTTTTTAATAGCATGTAACTTGTTGTGAACTCTAGTAATATTATATATTGAACTAAGAATAAAATACAGAATAAAAGAAAGAGAAACTATTTGATTAATTGAGTATTATTATCAACTGAAAAGTACATATGATGTTGCCTTTTTAATTTAATAATTTAATGTCCTTTTCTAGAAACTGCTTTGACAATGAAATAAATTTTCAGTGCGTTTTTTGTGTGTATCATATGCACATAATTTTAAAAGCAGACCAATATATTATTAGAATCTTGCTTTCAAAGTGAAACATAATTTAGAAATAGGAAGGAGGAATAAGTGAATTATAAATACTTAAGTTTCACTACGTACTTCACACCACTAGTACTTGCAATAACAACAATAAATTCACTGAAATTTCACAAACTGAGGTCTCGAGAAATAGGTGTACGTAGGCTTTATCACTATCCTTCTGAGGTAGAGAGACTATTTCTGAAAAACCCTCAATTCAAGCAAATCAAAACGCTAATTAAAAAAAAACACATGCATGACAGCTAATAGGAAAGCAATGCAAAAAAAAATATAGACAAGAAGCTGTAATAACAAGATATGATCACCTAAATACAATGATTGATATTAGATACCAAAAGTCAAAAACTACGTGAATATACTAATACTACAATCGGCACAGAGCTCTATACGTTAACCTATCCAAACACAATGTACATTATATGTGAAGCTAAAAGAAAGTTTAACTAGCTATATAGAATACTAAAATTTGAAAGAAAAATAAAAGATTTAAAATGAAATGAAAATAAGACATTTTTATTAGTAAGAAATTGAAATTAATTAACCTGTTGCCTACAGCTCCATGGAGACTTATAATCAATTTTTCTTCTTCTGGGGTAAATCTTCCTCTTCTAATATCAGGCCTCAAATAATTGATCCATCTCAAACGACAACTTTTTCCACATCTTTGAAGCCCTATAGGACCCAAAACAACCCATTAGTCGATTAATTAATTATGTCTCAATCTCAAATTAAAAGGGTCGATATCAATATGTAAACATAACAACAATAACAATGTATGTAAGGATGACTTATAAGAGGTCAATGAAGTGGAATGAGAATTATGAAGTTTCGGATTATGAAATTTGAAGTCAACCAATTTTTAGTATGCTTTTAAATATTTTAAGTTGTTAATTATTATCATATATAATATGTTTTACGCAATTTTCATATGATATATGTTATTTTTTTTGTCCCAATTTAAGTGACATAGATGAATTTGAGAGTCAACCAATTTTAAAATACTTTTGTCCCAATATTGTGATTTATAATACTTTTTTTAATGTATCTTTCATATAAAATACATATCACTTCATTCGTCCTGATTTATGTGATACAAATAAAATTTCAAAAGCTAGCCAGCTTTTTAATAAGTTCTTTTTTATATATAACTTGTTAATTATTGTGATTTATAGTATATTTTTATGTATTTTACATAATATATATTTTTTCTTTTATCCCAATTTATGTGGTATAGATGGAATTTTGAGAGTTAACAATTTTTTATATATATGTTTTCAAATAGTTTAAGCCATTAATTATTATGACTTATAATACTTAATCTCAATTTATGTGGTATAGATGGATTTTGAGAGTTAACATTTTTTTTATATATATGTTTTCAAAATTAAGTATCATGACTTATAATACTTTTATCCCAATTTATGTGGTATAGATGAAATCTTGAGAGTTAACAATTTTTTATATATGTTTTCAAATATTTTAAACTATTAATTAATTATGACTTATAATACTTTTCTCATAATTTTCTATTTATTTATAAAGTAATAAAACGTAAAAATTTAAAGAAAAAAACATAATGAAACATGGTAGCCTAATCTAGAACCAGACTATTAAGCAAAGAAGTAGAACACATCTTTAATTATTGTTAATGAAATAATTTTAAATTTTTATAAAATAAATTATGTGTATAATAAATTATCCCATTATGTGTAAAATGAATACACACAAATATTATTAACATTGAAAATTTTAAGTAGGTATTGATACATGTTTGTATGACACTAAAATAAATTGGTGCGGGTCTCCTAAAACTCTCATTATAATAGAAATGATCTTTAACGATAATTAATTAACAAAAATAACCTATTTTTAGTCAAATATGTATTTTTAGTGGCAATTAATATTCTTTATAAATGTCATTACAGTCTATAGTGACATTAAATTTAATAACAATTAACTAATGCCGATAAAAACTTTAAAAATTTTAATAGGCGCTTCATAAGAATAATTTAGATAACTAATGGAAAGTGCATTCCTAAATGTAACGCAAGTATTAATAGAGAATGATTAAATGGAAGAAATTGTTAAGAAGAGCTATAGGCCCCACACTAGGCACAAAGTTGGATGGATTTACAAAAATGTATGAGAACAAATCATGAAATAAACTGAAAAGTCATGGGCAAAAGATGTTCTAGAAATATCATGCTGCACAAAGTGGAAATAAAATATTTAATAATGGTCTTTTTGTCCAAATGATATGCACGTTCAACTTTAATAGCATCAAGTACAATCACCATCTCTATGAAATACCACCTAAATAACCAAACTACCCTCAAACTTAACTGTAATTCTCCTTAGCAGACATGTCGACGGTGTTCTGACTGCTATACCTAACTGTCACTTCTATAATATAAAATAATAATGTGATTTTTTTTTCCCCAATGTTAATGAATATCAATAACACAAGTTTAATTATGTCTTATGAATATTGTACATTATATAGTAACAAGTTCAGAATTTAGAGTCAATGAATTCTGCTCTTTATATACGTGCCCTACTAATATTCTTTCATGCGCAACAAAGATAGAAGGGTGGATATATATGGTTCTTCTTAGCTTCATTCGTTGAAAATCGTCACACACTACCTATACAAAATCAAAATTTTCATTTTTATGTATATATAACAGAACATAAACGTCTTAAGTGAAATTATGTCTCCGCTACTGAACTGATATTATTGAATGTGTAAAAGAAGAGTATAGAGTTAAAAGAGTGACCAGCTTTTTCAGGAACTTCACTCCAACATCCATAGCCATGAGAAGTAATATATCTGATGAGCTTTTCATCTTCTTCTGGTGACCAAAGACCTCTCTTTACCTTTTGTTGATTACAACATGAATGATGCCCCATGTATGATCCCTTCTTGTTCTTTCTTTGTATGATTATAATAATTAATTAGTAAAAAGAAACAAAGGCAAAGTGATTAATTAGTGTGGGTTGGAATTTCATTTGCTATAAATACTCCAACGGAAATGATGATCTTTCAAAGAGTGCCGACATTACTTACTATTCACTTTGGCCCCATCTTGTAGAGTACTAGTTTCCATCTAACCCTAAAATGACGTTCCATCAACTTTCTATTCCTTTCGTGCCCGCATTGAAGATTCGATTATATAGCATTCTGAACAAGATTTTCTTCATACACAAAATTCGAATTGAGACATCTGATTAAGAATGAAATAGTCGTCTCATACCACTGCACCAGAACTCAGGTTGATATATCAACTTTCTATTCTTTTTTGTTTTTCACTTAGTGTCTAATGTCCACAATATAGCTCCGATTAAATACATATTATGAGGATGACCCTTCCTACAAGATTTTTTTCATAGCCATAACTCGAACCGATACATGTGATTAAGAATGGATCAGTAGTCCACATACCACTACACCAGAACCAACGGTTGATAGATATCAACTTTCTATTCTATGTCTATGTCATTGTGTATCAAAAAGTCAGTGAATTAATTATTATATCTTGTTAATTCTACGTAGACAAATTGTGTATTTTGTAACAAACTCCAATAGTAAATATTATTAATTCAACCATGCCGTCTTGTTCGGTCGAGTACCCTTTACCTATCTTTTTTGTCTTTTTTTTTTTTTCTAGCACAAGTCACGTACGTAAGTTGTGAGATCACTCTAGGGGTGTGGGTGGGTGGGGGGTAATGAAAATTTTGCACAATTTAGTAGTCTACATCACTTGTACTTTTAAGTTAGAGTGTAAGTAATATTCAAATTGATAATGACGATGTAGAGAATTTTTATACTATCAAGTTATTCTTACCTTTTGTAGCGTATAATCTGTTTTATTTTTAAGATTATGAATTACGCTTTTTATGGAATGTTATACTTATAGATATCATATGGGAAGGAAAAAAATGGTGGGAGAGAATTTAAGTTCAACTCGAAAAGAATTATGTTGGGAGCTCTCAGCTCCATCTTCAGAAGTAGATTCTACAATATAATGCACACTTTAAATCTCACGTTTACTATGCTATCAAATAATGGGTGAGAAATTAAACAATAATAATTAATAATTCTTCATAGAAAGTTCAAAATCATTATAATTCTAGTTTGGGGATTGCGATAATTGTACATTTTCTTGTACTTGCGTGATAACTGATAATTTAGAGAATAAAAGGAAATAATAACTTTAGATATTTGGGGTTTTAGCCATAACCTTTGTATGATTATAAAAAAAAATTACCAATAAGGTGAAAGTAAAATAAAAATAAAATAAAATATATTTTATATGCAAAATGGTGTCGTTTTTCAAAATAAGACTCTCGAGATTTAAAAAAAAAAGACTCTCAAGATAGATAAGGTCTATGTACCCTCTACGTCTCAATCGATTGCCTTTTGCTTCAACAAAAAAAAAGTGATCATAGATAGTGAGCTTTCTTTTTTTTTTTTCTTCTTTTCTTTCTTTTAAAGTTTTACAACATAGAATGAATTAAAACTTTTCAAAGTATACATTATCACATTTCTAGTTTTGAGTGTATAAGAGGACGTAATTTTAATTCAAACATGATTATATTATTGAGAATCTTGTAAATCAAATCAAAACACAATTAAATCATCACTTTGCTTGCTTTACAAACTATGATTTTGGAAGAAAAAAATAATTTAGCATGATTGACCTCATTTGATTTTATTTGTTTCAAATTTACTAGTACGTTAATTTCTTGATTAGACTCTTAACACTGTTCTTCTTTTTTATTAATTTATTTATCATACGTTCATTTTCTGTTAATCAATTATGTCGGACTATTATTTAATTTAGCCGCCATCACACATGTTTTTAAATACGAAAATGGTTTAGCAATAATTCTCCTTTGTACTGTGTATAAGTTGTGATGAGATGATTAAGATCTCTCTATCCATAGTTAGAGCTCTCAAGTCTGAGCCCTTAAGAATGGGATAAAAAATTACTGAAATACACGTCTTATGTTTCCCTTATTTTTTAATATTCCCTTCTATTTCTAAAAACCTCTAAAATCCCTTATTTCTCTCCTAATTCTAAATTATTTTTATAATGTATCCGAGCTACATATTATGTATTCGGTTTATTTTTTAATGTATCCGAGCTACATATTATGTATCCGATTTGTTTTACTTTTTCAGGGATTAATGTAATTACAAACTAAATAGGGATAGATTGTAATTTCATATTAAAACTATGCTATTCCTAAAATTTATGCAAAAAAAAATTCTAAAAATGGACCCTTATGTCAGGGTGTCCAATTTGTTAGGGTTTTGTCCTGATTTTCTTACCATAATTTAAGATTTATTTTTCCTTAAAGAAAAGACAAAACATTACCATAAATGTTTTTACTTTTCTTGAAAGGAAAATATAATATTCTTTCATATTTGGTTTATTCTCTCCTTTTAGGACTTTTTTTCTACTAAGAAAAGGTTTTAGGACTCTATAAATATAGGTTTGTTTCTTCTAACACAAAAACAATAACATCCACAATATAGTCGTTTAAGAGTCTTGTTTATGGGGAGATTTATTCTCTCTAAAGTTTCAATGTTTTTCTTTATATTAGTTTTGATATAATCATATTTTGATTTTTAGTATAAGTTTTTGTTATCTGATTTATCAACTATATGATTTGCAAATTGTAAGATTCCGCATGACGCCATAATCACCCCTTCAGAACCCAACACAATTCGTCGGAAAGTTATACCGTATATATAAGTAAAATGATAAACAAAGTGGTCAAATAATATATTTTGGACACCCTTGACACAACAATATAATGTAGCCTATTAGTGGTTTCAGGTCAAGAGCAAAGACACACAAACTTAAAGTGTTCGTGTGTTTGAATCTCATTAATAATAGCTTCTTTTTTTTCACTTTTTAAGAAGAGCAGACTCACTTTAGCTCTGGGACTACCCTTCGTGAAATTTCTGGCTCCGTCATTACTGTTATATACGAATCTAAATTTAATTGAGCTTTGATGCAAATATCGGAAACGTTGAAATAACTTAAACTCTATATGTGAAGCCTAAACATCTCTAGAACAATTCAAGATTCTTTTATATCAGTATGAGTCAATAGTGAATTTTTTTTTATTATTATTGAATATCAATCTATTTTAACAATATTATAACAAGGTAAAATACTTTATATCAAAAAATTCTTCATTCTCAATGTTCGAACCAGTCTCGACTAGCTACTATTCATGGCTAGGCAGAATGTATGTTATGATTATTTTAGTGTTCAATTGTAAGGTGAGTTAACTTGGCAACTTTCATTATAAAAATAAAACAAAAGTTTGTGCTTTTCTTTGAAAAAATAAAATAATATATGTGATGGGAATTTGCCAACTTAATAATTAAAACTGGATAACTTTAGTTGCATCCTTGGGTTTCAATCAAGAAAAGGGAAAGCAACTTTAATTTGTCTATTATTTCGGCTTTCCAATTTTTACATTTTATTAACCTATTTTGTACCTACTACTCTTGGAATTGAAAACAATTATTTGTATACGAAACTCATCGTTCGATTAATTTAGATTTATGTATCATATAGAGCTAATTATTAAGAGAGAAGCATTTTTTATCTGCATTTTTTCAATCTCAAAAGTTGTCAGACGTAAGACCTTTTATTATTAAGGGTTGAGAAATCATATTCATCCCATCATATATCATATAACAATAGAATTTTGAATTGTTACAGACGTAACTTGCAAGAACAATTTTCATCTTGAATTTTTAACCCCGGCCATTTAACAATCTTATCTTTTTTAAATGACTCTTGTTGCCTGTCGGACATAAGTTATGGATATAAATTAGTTTTGGTTATAAGTAGAAGTTCATTACATTTTACTATAGTAAATCTGCTCAATTATCCACAAAATTTGCCTCATAAACAAAAATTGCTTGGGTTAACGTAATTGTTCACAAGTCAATAGAATAAGCAATACATTAACTTATTATATATACGTAACCTCTTGAAATATTCGCAACATCTGTATTATAGACAAAATTAACTTATTTTCAGATTACCGATAGAATTTACGTTTGATGAATGATATTTAAGAATTACTCTTTTTTAAAAATAATTATTAACCAAGGCTAAAAATTCAAGATCACGCTTATTGTGTCCTTTTACTGCCATTTCTTGATTGTATACATTGTACTAAATTTAGACAAGATTCTTTCAAATCAATTTCTATCTTGTTTTAGTGTAACCAAAAGAATAAACACTATAAGATCCTTAGTAGACCATCACAAACTACACAATTAATCAAAAGTTCCCCTCATTAATTAATCACTTTACAGCTTCACGAATGTCATTAAACAATAATTTTTAATTAGTAATGTAATTATTAAGGATCTTAAACTTTCTTAATCTTTGATAGTTAAACTGACGGCAATCAAGGATTCAATTAGAATGTATTTTAATAATTTACTATTTCATATACATGGATTGACATGTTTTGCATGTTGAAATACACAAAGAATTATATTATTTAATTAATTTTAAATTAAATAATATTAAGGCAAGCATAATGATGATTATGAAAAGGAGAGGATCTGTTGGCGTGATGCAAATCATTCACCATATTTGATGTGAAATATATTTGCTTAATAGGAAGCTGAATTTGAAAGTAATATGCAAATCATTTGAAAAAAGACACTTATTAGAAGAAATTAAATAAATGGGAGAATGATTATTCTTAGCTTTAAGGGGGGGCAAGGAGTTTAGGGGGGGTGGGGTGGAGGGGGGGCATGGGTTCTACCAAGTGATTAAGAAAGTAATTAGTGAGAAAAGACATATTTGGATTTATAACCTATGGTTGGTTTAAGTCAAGGTCTAATAGTGTAAAAATGGTTTACACAAGTCATTTATATATTTTAACCTATTGTAACTATAGGAACGTTTTTACATATAGTTAGTTATCTTTAAGCAATCTGACAGCGTAAAAATTCTTTTACATTGTTTATAACATATAGAAGAATTAAGTTAACCTCTTTAAGTTAATAACTCATGGATGGAATGTCTCTACCACAAGTTCTTTCACTAAAATGTGGTCCTCATGATACTTGCCTTACTGCTTCTAACAGTAATCTTTTTATGTACTATTAATATTGATGTTTAATAATGTAATTAAGTAGGTAATTAGAAAGGGAACATAAATTAGTCAATTTCATCATATCTCTGTCAATTTTAAAATCTTTTCCAAGACCTTTATTTAGCCATCATTGGAAGTTTAATCTCCTTTGGGACTATTCCTCTTTTTCTGGACCCCCTAATATTCCCTTCATCTCAAGCCTTCTCTTAATTAATTTTTATACTATAGTTTAATTTAAAAAATTAATTAACAGAATAATAATATATAGGGTGGGTCACATCTACTTCTTCCACTTCTACAAGGTACAATGGTCTACGTACGATCATAAAAAAATATTTTTTTACAACAAGCTAGCTCCTTTATTTGAATACATATATAAGTATTGTAATATACACTTTATAAATGTCGTAATATACATTTATTGATTGTATCTTCACACACACGTCCATACTCTCATTTGTATCCATGAGATTCTCATATTCCTACAATTTAAATAATTTTTGGAGTCTGTTTGAATATTATGAGTGAATCGATAAGTTAATCTATATTGAATTCCACCCGAATTGACCCATCTATTTTCAGGAGAGGAGTTTGATTTCAAACCTCGATTCGAACAGACTTGAATAATTCAAATATCATAATCAAGAGTAATTGAGCACATTGAACTATTCGTGTGGTTAAGAAACCTTCCAATCCAAGCATAACAATTATGTCCTATTTTACAAGAAAATCTCCCACAGGGATCCTGCCATTGCCACGTGGAGGAACATGAGGACATAAAGAAAGTGGTTCGATCAAGTTGTTTCGACCTAAGATAATAAGCTCATGAGAGACATAGCTGGTTACCATTATGCCCTATTTTACAAGGAAAAAAGGGGAAATTTAGGTGGACATGGAGATTAATTATTACTATCAAGACTTTTGATAAACAAAATTTCCAATTTAAGTCTTTTCTTTCACCAAAAGAAAGCAATTATTATGTACTTCATTTAAAGAGAGCAAAGAAAAATTGAAGCAAACCTATGGATTTTGTCTTCAAGGAAAAATACAACTCACTTTTGGAGAAAGAAAGAGGAAATGATAAAAATGGTTGTTGAGCTTTGAATTGATGGTTTTATTTTATTAAAATAAATACTGAATGGACAATTCATTGATTCTCATGCTAACAATCTTCTTCTTCAACAATCATTATATTGCCCACCAAGAAACAAATCAAGAATTTGGTAGTGTTACTGTATTGATAACAACAACATCAACATATTCAGTATAATGTTACAAGTGAGGTTTGAATTCTACATTGACGTTGGCTTCACATTAGCCTGACCAACCTAAAAGGGCACGGCCAAATCCAAAACGAGCACGACTTCATCAAACTTAAACATTAGGAGTGTATTTGGTACGAAGAAGAACATTTTTCATGAGATATTTTTTAGTTTTTTCATATATGATTAGTCAAAAATATTATATGAAGAATCTTTTCTAATTTGCCTAGAAATTGCACTCGATAGTTCTAAGATAATTTTATGTCATTTCAAATTTGAAAGACATTTTTCTACTAACTACTCCACTTCCACCTTAATTTTATTACTTTAAAAATACTTCTAACAATCTATTATCTGAAAGAGGGCTTAAACTTCACAGGTCGCTACTAATAGTTATATGATCACTCAACTAATTTGTTATCATCTTATAAAGTCACTTTTCTTGTCGAATCCAATTTTCCTCAACAAAGAAAAGCGATTTTCTAAAATAATAAGTGACCATCTGAGAAATCAACAATGAACAAGGTATTCAACCTACTGCTTATAACAGCTTCATTCAATCGTCTTGCTACTTCATTACTATTAAGCAAACACTTGGAAGTCGAAAGGAACGACCGGGCGGGGGGGGGGGGGGGGGGATAGGACCAAAACTATGATTAAATTAACAAAGCACAACTTTATAAACAAAAAAAAAGTCTGACTAACAAAAAAGGTCAGCACTTTCTATCAACTCTTGTGCTAAATGATATGCTGTATCTATGAAATGTATCTAAATATATGAGTTGTTAACTACATTGGAAGGGAAGATTCCTATTCCATGGATACTGCAGTCTCTTCAAGTTCTACTGTTATCAAGCCATTGAGAAGTAGAGGGTCTTGTTCATCAATATTATTCACCTTCCTGTTCCACACATGACAAAAGAGTATAATTCAGTAATAGATAGCGTAAACAAATATAGAACAGATATCAAGAGAAAAAAATTTGACATATAATTGAGCTTAAATGAAGCAGTGAGGATTCGTATAAGTGAACCACAACTTGTTTGGGACTAAGGCGTTATCGTTCTTTTGACAAAAGAAAAAGTTATTCATGCTTCACAAACAAACAAAAAAAGTCAGTTATGGGATGCTGCAGTTCTTCATCTAACTTAAGAAAAATGCAGTAGAAAATTTGATGTCTCATAGTGACTTACCAGTGAATTGCAACCCTCAAGACTTAAAGAGTTGCTGTGAAGTGGCATAGCGGAATTTTTAATTTTCAGTGTAATAACAAATCAAGACAGGATGGAGTTGAAGGGGAGTCTTGGCATTATAAGTAAAGTTGTTGCCTTGTCACGGGTTCGAGCTGAGGAAACACCCTTTTGCAGAAATGTAGGGTAAGGCTGCGTAAAATAGGTCCTTGTGATACGGTCCTTCCCTGGACCCGTGTAAAGAGGGAGCTTAGTGCACCGGGCTGCCCTTTTTTTTTTTAAGACAGGGTGGTGTTATCAGAGCTACTAAGGGAACAGTTTCACCATATGGAAGTTCCAGGATTTGGCGGTGATTCAGATATTTAACGATCCTCTCATTTTGTGAATAATAATTAATGTAATCGCCAGGCAGAAACAAGAATTGATTAGATCTTCAAATGCATTGATTAAAAGAACTCTAGCTCAATGTATGAATATTTAACTGGTAGATTGAGGCAAAGTCAGATCCAGGATTTAAGGTTATATGGGTTCCTAAAGCAGCCTGAAGTTAATACTACAATAATAATTCGGTTGACAGTCAAAATTTTATAGAAGCTACTGGGTTCACGCGAACACGTAAGCTGGCCTCTAGATCCACCCCTGGATAGAGGTTGCCACAACCCTTTAGGCCACCTTTTCCAGCTAATAAGCTAATGAAAAAATTATCTGTAAGGCTAACAAAGAAAAAGTTCCACCCTACTAAATCCCAAGATAAGACAATAACAACCTACTCGCCCACCAACAAAAGTCTTTCCAAAGGAAAAGAAGAACGGTTTTATGTCAGTATGAGAGATGGCTATATGTTTATTACAGAAGTGCTGTTCACTTATGAGAATGTATTAAATTATCTATGCTCTCGGGTGTTTCTATAGTATGATAGGTAACACTTTCAGAGTCCAGAGCTATCTAATAACTATTTCGGAGGAAATGAGAGTGTTGTAGGACCCACCAAAAGGGAAAATCAAGGGGGTGAAATGAAGCCAAAATATGTGAATACAGGAGAGGATATGAACGATCTGAAAGTAAGACAAGTCATACTTTCAAATATATTGAACTAACTGAAAGAAGCATGATTTTCAGTTCATTGGCCAGAGAAGAGTTGAGAGCACCTACCCGCACGTCTTCTTATTGTGGCCTAGGCCCTTACACTTGCTGCACTGCATCTGACGTTTGACTATGTCAAAAGTGTCTGCTTTTTTCATCTTTGGTCGACCAGGTGGACGTTTTGTTGGTGGAGGTGTAACAACTATGACCATATGCTCCATATCTGGTTCACCTTTAATTGGTTTTTCCAGATGAGGTATGGGGTTAATTGATTCAGCATATGTTGCATGGTAACTCTCAGTTGAGAAGTATCGGGAGCAAAGATCATAGGGGCTCCTTCCTAGGTATTCAGAAACAGCAATAGTATGGCAACAAGGCAATCCATTAAGCTGCCACTCTTTGCAACTACAATCCCATTGATCAATATCAACTACTTCGACAGATTCACCACGAACTTCAAATGTGCTGCCATGTGAGGGTAATGGGTGAAGTGACCTCGCTTTTGATGCATCAATTTGAAGTTTCTGTTCCATCAAAGGTGTCAATGTAGTAACCCACTGACTGGATTCAACACGCCTAGCATAAATCAATTCCATTACTTTACCTCGTAACCCATCGACCATTTGAGTTATTGGCAGCTCATTCAACTCCGCTACCCAATCATAGAAAAGCTTCCCAAAGTTGGACATCAAGTGGCCATACCTTGCCCCACCAAAAAAGGCATTTGCCCAGTGTTCAGGCTCACTTCTAGAGACCCAATTGTAAACTTCAGGTGAGATAGCTTTTATATTCTCAACACAGAGCTCAAATGACTCAAGCTTTGGGGCAAAAGCAGCAGCACATAAATCTTGGATCATAAGGCGTCTGGCTTCATGTGAAAACTGCCCTTTTAAATCATTATTTAGTTTCTCTGCAAGATAATGCAGACAATAGCCGTGGTAGCACTCTTCACCAAAGACATTTTGCAAAGACTCTCTTATCCCTCTTTGGAAATCAGAAACAAAAGTTATTGGACAGGACGTTGCAACAGCAGATTTTAGTTCTGAAAGAAACCACTGCCAGTTGTCATTGGTCTCCTCATCTACAACTGCAAAGGCGACTGGGAAAACACCATCATTCCCATCTATACCTATGGCAGCCAAAAGAGTTCCTTGATACTTCGCATAGAGAAGAGTGCTGTCCAGGAAAAGAAGAGGCCGGCAACCTTGTTGGAAACCAGATATTGAGGCATGAAATGCAATAAACAAGCGATGGAAACTTGAGTCCTCCTTAGTGGCAATTGTAGCAACACTACCAGGATTAGTTTCTCTAATTTTCTCACAGAATAAGGGTAACTGACTGTATGCCTCTTTGAATGAACCCTGAAGCTGCTCTCGTGCCTTCTCTTTTGCACGTCTTGCCTGAGAATAGTTCAACTGAATGCCATATTCACGCTCAATATCTTTTGCTATATCCTTGGGCTTGTAGTTTGGAGCAACCTTCAACTTTTCCTTTATAATACTTCCCATCCATCCCCTTGTTGACCGGTACGCAGCTTTAACAGCAGCTCCGTCACATGTATGCTTTGCTTTCATTTTCTTGATACATATTAGCTGAGTGGTAGGCAACCTTGATGCATATATGCACCAAGAACATCCTTCAACCTTGCATTTAGCAGTTACCCTGCGACTATCATTTTTCTTGTACCTATAAGTGAATCCATGGGCAATTGAGTATTTATGCAGAGCTTCACGGAATTCAGCAAAACTACTGAACCTTTGACCCACGTCCGTTATTGTGTTCTCCCATTGCGTAGCTGCTCTGCGATGCTTCTCATTATTCTCATCATTGCTTCCAGGATACTTACACAGGGGAGTAGTATCAATGGATGCATCAACACCAAGCAGATCATCACAATGAATCATATCCACAGGGGTAGCAGGAGTAAGAGCTGCCTCTGATGCAGTTGTTGACCTGCATAGCAAGCAAGTAATTAACATTTAAGAATCCAATAAGAGATAGCATATCTTTCAAACTCATTCACATCTAGAAGAATCAGTATGATAAAGCACTTGGAGCAAATTGTGTAGGAAACACCACCAAAAGAGCTAATAGAAACTTGTCAGGCTAAGATACAAACAATCATTAAGGCCCATGCCATCTAAGTGCAAGCTAAGTGTGTTCAAACCCCCTCTGTCAGAAAATTACACCATAAAAATAGGGTAAAAACAAACTTCTTGGTATATATGTGAATTGCTGTATCCCTTGATAGTTAATTAAATATTAACTCAGTGTGCAAGTTGGGCTCTTTATATATCCCTTTGTTAAAATTTCTGGCTCTGCCACTGCGTACAACAACTATTACACCTAAATCCCAAGTTGAGCCGGCCAACTATATAAATTCTCAACATACGTTGCAATTCACTTAGACCTGTTTGTCCATGTCATGTGAGAGAAACAATAAAATAAACAAACTATCATGTGAGTGAAACAACAAAACAAACAAACTAAACTAAAACTGAAGAAAAGTAAGTACCTACTAGCAGAGACATTGGGTACATTTTTCACAACAGCTTCATCATAAATTATGAAGATCTCAACTTGGTCAGAATCCTTGACAAAATTAAGCATACGCTTGAGGTCCTTATCTTTAGAAATAGTAATGAGAGTTTTCTTATTCCCAGGAAGAAAATATTTTACAGTCATTCCTTCAATGCCACGCTGAAAGTTCTCTGCTACTTCTTTCTTAAATTCAGCCAAAATTGTCTGGTCATTGATGTCCAAAGCATAAGCCTCTCCACCTATATATGTCAAAAAACCATCCTCATTGTTTGTCACAAACTCTCCTCCAGATTGACATATTGCAATTATCTTCTTGGAAGCCATCATAAGGACATAAAATCCTCAACCAATTCAAAAACTGCAAAAGAGGGAAAGCAAAAAAAAAAAAGGAAGACTTTAATTACAACAAACAAAATTGGTGTTGTCTATGTGAATCATTTTTAACAAAATTTTAAATGGACCGTGAAAATTAACCTACATTCCCAATTCAATTCAACAACAACAACATACCAATGTAATCCCACAAGTGGGGTCTAGGGAGCATGGAGTATACGCAGACCTTACCCCTACCTTGTAGAGATATAGAGGTTGTTTCCAATAGACCCTTGGCTTAAAATAAGCATTTTCAAGCAGTTTGAAAGAGAGAATATAGAACTAAGAGGGTAACCTCAACAAAAAAAAAAAGTGAAGTATAAGCAGTATAATTCAACCTACATTCCCAATTCAATTAAAAAAAAGCTCAAATCTTTACTACATGCATAATTAAACAATGAAAACTTTTAAAGCTAGCAACAAGAAGAAAAAAAACAAGAGATTTAAAACAACAAAAGAAATAGCATTGACTGTATGAATCATCCGTAAGATTGCAACATTAAGTTCAAACGGACCATTACTCAATTCAATAAAAAAGCTCAATCTTTACCACAGTTATAAAGATAGCAACAAGAAAAAGACTAATACAGTTAAAATAAATGTATGAATCATCTAAGACTGTAACAATAAGATCAAATGGGCCATGAAAAATCAACCTACATCCTCAATTCAATAAAAAAGCTCAAATCTTTACCACAGTTATAAAGCTAGTGACAAGAACAAGAAAACACAGTTAAAACAAAAGGTTTTAACAATAAGAATCATCTTTAACAATAAGTTAAAATACAACAACAAGGCAACCAATGTAATCCAACAGGAAGGATAGCGCACATGCACGCCTTACCCCTACCTCATAAAGGTAGAGAAGCTATTTCCGAAACACCCTATGCTCGAGTGTATCAAATCAAAATAATTATGAACAAGTAAATACAACAATGAAGAAACAATAAGTTCAAATACAAGAACAACAACAACAACAATAACGTAACAAATGTAATCCGACAAGTGAGGTGTGGGGAGGATAGCGCATACGCAGACCTTATCCTACCTCGTAAAGGCAGAGAAGCTATTTCTAAGGACCATCGGCAAAAGTGCATCAAATCAAAATAGTTATGAGCAAGCAAACACAGTAACAAATAAACAATAAGTTCAAACGGACCATAAAAATCAACCTACATTCCCAATTCAACAAAAAAAGATCAAATCTTTACCACAGACATCAGTAAATAATGAAAATTTAAAGCAAAACCATAATCAAAAGACAAAAAAAATCAATAAATAAAGAACACCCATGAAGGTAAAAACACGTAAAAGCCTAAAACAAGAGAGAGACACTAGTAAAGGAGAAGAGAAAACAAAAAACACATGGTTTTTCAAAAACCTCGTACCTGTCGAAACAGAATTCAAGAAAATTCATAAGGTGGACAATGTACAATTTTATTAAAAACAAAATCTTTGGGGCAATTGAGCAAAAAAAGTGAATATTTTTAGTACCTGTCTGATGATGATGAAAAATTGCTGCAAAGTTTTGAAGAAATTAGGGCAAAGTGAAAGAAGAGAGAAAGAGGGAGGGCTTGTGATGGGAAAGATTCAACTTTGTGGCTCTAAAATCGGATGTACTTAAGCAATTGGAGGAGGTGAACGTAATTAACCCTAATTCATTCAATGACAACTTTACCCCTAAAATTTGTCCTAAAATGTCAAAACTCCCCCATATTTTTGGAATTAGATTTGTCATTATTTTTTTTAAGGAAATAAAATAATTAATTACTTTTTATTATTATTTATATGGTCAAATTGTTGAAAAATTGTGTGAAAAATATCTGAGTTGAAATTTCTTTATTTTTAGCTAGCGTTTGGCTCCAAGTTCTCAAATATTTTTGGCAAATAATATTTAGACCAAGTTTTTGGTCAAATTACACCATGTGTTTGGCCCCAAGTTTTTCCAAGAATGTTTGACTATTTCAAAAAATGTGATTTATACCCATAAATTCTAAAAACTATTAAAAATATTCACAAATTTGTATTATCTATTTATAGTGAACATATTATGTTAAAAAATAACCTTATAACATAATTGATGATAATCATCAACAACAAAATAACAATATAGGCAAGACAATACATTAATCGCATATTCAAACCTGTCATTGATTCGGTTATAATTATAACCATTAAAAACAAATTGTTCTTTTTTTTTCAATTTTGTCATTCAAATTAGAATTCGAACTTTTTTGGAAGAGGTAGTAACAAATATTAGTTGAAATTAATAAATAATGGGTATTTTTTATAAAATATAAAAGTTTGGGGTAATTTTAAAAAATTTTAAAATTTCTAAATACTAGAACTTGGCCCAAATACTAGAAAGAGAAGTACTTAGGATACTTGGCAAATATATTTGCCAAGTTATATAACCAAACACCACTCTCCAAGTTTTTCTAAAAAAATTTCAAGTATTCTTAGGGTCAAACGGGTCCTTCAATAGAAGTTTGGAGTTTGAGTCATCAAAATATGAAAACATAGCTTATCACGTGATTAATTCTTAGGGTCAAACGGATCCTTCAATAGAAGTTTGGAGTTTGAGTCATCAAAATATGAAAACATAGCTTATCACGTGATTAATTCATATATAAGTAGTATGAATCAATTTATTTTCTTTCATTATTTTTTTTCGTGTGGTAAACTTCAACCGTTTTCTATAATTAAAAAGGTATTGTAAAGTAGATAGGTAAAATACAAAAGTTATAGTTAGGATTGACAAAATAGCTCATGAAAATCTGATTCATGAAATTAGTTTTAGTTGACTATCCATTTATTAATATTTCCCAATTTATTCTCCTCAAATTCAATTCATCTTAAGTTATAGATGATATATTTCCCCAAATTGACCAATGATTTCTTCTTCTTTTTTTCCTTTTCTAAGCCTTCTTTTTTTTTTAGAAAACTCTGTCTAAAATTCTATGTTTATAACTCTATGTTTACAATTATTTAATATAGGATTTAAATAGAAAATGAAGAATGTAAACACCATCGCAATCCAAATATTACATTTTTTTAATTCATAGATACCAATAGAGAGAAGGGAGTGAATGGAGAAAGAGCAAAAGATTTATCCTGAATTTAGAAACGAGAAAAAGGTAAAAGAATATCTCTAACGTTTATAATTTATTTTATACTACATATAGAATGATCATGCATAGCACGAACCCAAAATGTATGATTTTGAAAGAACAATTACGATTTTTCTCTCATTATCATGAACAAATATGTACTTGTTATTTATAACCTATAACTCATGCCCAAGCTAAAAAAAAAGAGTCAAAGGTTTTATAAGATCCCTGCTAAAGATCAAGCGCTTATCAATTACTATCATGTCAAAAGTTATAGTTAATAGCAGAGATGCAACATAGCTCATAGGCAGTAAATTGACATTATCCGACAATCCTTACCATATTAAGGCATCATTGTACAGAGAACATTTGAATTTCGATTTACAGAAAAAAAACTTCTATATAGTGAAGATGAACCAGCAATGTTACTCATCACAGTTTCGAACATGGCCAAATAATGAAAGTTCCTGCTTTGCCTTCTTCTGTGCAGCCCTCTTCTGGTTTCTCTGGCACTTTGTTCTGTTCAACTTGTTGTAGACGCGGACACTAAGGTCGTGAAATATCTCAAACAATCTCTTGAGAAAATGACAATGTCAATTGGTTAATGCAAAAGATCAAATGATCATACATACAAGTCGTTTGATTAACAGAAAAGTTATGTAGGAATTAGTAATACGCTGATTGAAAAATAAAAGCAAAACCAAAACAAAGTGAGCAATTTCGATTAATCCAACACAAATTTGAATAGTTGAAGGGTTAAAGTGTACAACTCGAAAATCATCAAGGAAGGTAACGAACATTTCAGTGGATAGAATAAACTACCAAGTCAGCAAGAAACGGTCTTCACATCCGACAACAAGAAATGGCCACAACCATCCAATTTTTCAACTCCTTTTATATTAATTTCCAATTTTCAGACCATTTCTTGTATGAAAAAAAATAAAATTCCCAATTAATTCCAACAAAAAAAAAATCAAGCCGGAAATCATCATGCCAGTAACGGATAATCAAGGATCATTCCTCAATCGGATAAGTATCCGTCGGAATCAAGTTTCGAATATGGAAAACAATCATGAACAAGACCAAGAAGACCTCGAACTTTTTCAGAAACACGTAGCTGAACGTTTCGCTGATCTATTACCAAATGATTCGTCAACAACAACTGATTCCCCTGCGAAGGATCAATCACCACTTTTCTCGATTTCATGGTATCGTAAATTGCTCGATGTTTTCCTCTGTTGTGAGGCTGAATTTAAAGCACTTGTTCTAATCGGACGCGATCCTGTTCAGTTTTCGAAACCTCCATTGGATCGTCTTGTACCTGATATTCTAGATCGTTCCATTAAATCTCTTGATATTTGTAATGCAGTGACGCACGGGTTAGAACTCGTGCGTCACTGGCAAAAATTAGCTCTAACAGCCGTTATGGCGTTAGAGCAAAAGCCAATGGGAGATGGACAAGTAAGGCGAGCGAAAAAGGCGTTGAACACGTTGCTTACGTCGATGATGCTGGATGATAAAGAGAATAATTATCACGCTAAAGTCGCCGAACGAACGTGGTCGTTCGGACGACGTAGTGGCGGAGCTGGAAATAATGCTAATAATAAAGATAGAACTAATGGTACTTTTCGTTCAATGTCGTGGCCTGTTGCGAAATCGTGGTCGGCTTCGAAACAGGTTCAGGCTATGGCGTCCACTCTGGTGGCGCCACGTGGAGGTGAGTCCACTGGACTCGCCCTGCCAATTTACATCATGAGCACGATTTTCGTGTTTGTGATGTGGGGATTGGTGTCAGCAATTCCGTGTCAGGAACGCACGGGACTGCTGACACATTTCCCAATGATGAGGAATTTGAATTGGGGACAGTCATTAATTTCACTGCAGGATAAAATTGCTGAGGAATGGAAGAAAAAGGAGAAAAAAGGGACAACTGGTTTGTTGGATGAGCTGCAGAAAATGGAGAAAGTTGCACAGAATTTGGTTGATTTTGCGGAGAATTTTCAGTTTCCGGCGGAGGAGGAGAAGGTGGAGGAGGTGGCAGCGCAGGTGTCGGAGATGGTGGAGATATGCCGGAAAATGGAGGAGGGATTGGCGCCATTGCAACAACAAATTAGAGAAGTGTTTCATAGGATTGTGAGGAGCAGAGGTGAAGTTCTTGAGGTTCTTGATCAAATTGGTAAAATGTCAACACCAGTACTTTATTGATTTTAACAAAAGATTTCAATTAATTTTTTTACAATTTCCAATATTAAGGATTAGTTTATTTTGGTTTTTTTAATTTCTGTTCACAAAAAAGCTGACTAGTTTTTGTAATAATTAACTACTATAATTCAAGTTTTTGTTAGTTTCATTATGTAAAAAAGAAATGAATTGTAGATTGATTGGTTTTGCAATGGATGTATCTCTACACATTGAAATTTTGTTGGACACGTGTTCAATTCTAGTTGGAACTCTACAAGATGTGTTTAGTTTCAATTAGGGTTCTTGGAGGCTAAACCCTAGTTTATGCCTATATAAAGGGTGACATATCGAATATAGAGGTCAAATCTAAATCATCATAGTTTGAGAAATACGCCACTGACGATCCTCGAATGATAAATCTTAGGAGAGTAGAATCAAGGAAGGAATAGAATTGTACCCGCACTATTATCAATAACATAATCATGTTTTTTCAGATTTTATTTGTGTGCTTGTAGTTTATTTTCTGTCACTTTAAAATTTGTTGCAAACAAATTGACACGCCCAGTTGGACCAAATCTGTCATTCATCTCTTCTCTCATAAATCAAATCTGAAGCTGCAAAGGTGGAAGAATGAGTACTTCAGGCCTCGTCTTTGAGTTCAACAAGTCTACACTCCGACAATCCTTGATGCAGGGGGTGTTTGTAGACATTGAAATTTTATTGGACTCTACAAGACGTGTTCAATTCTAGTTGAGACTCTACAAGATGTGTTCAATTCCAATTAAGATTCTTGGAGGCTAAACCCTAAACCCTAGTTCATGCCTATATAAAGGGTACTATTCGAATATTCCACAAAAGTCATGGAATATTTATATATAGGTCAAATCTAAATCATTCTAGTTCGAGAAATACACCACTAACGGCTCTTAGGAGAATAGAATCAAGGGAGGACCACTATTATCAATAAAATATTCATGTTTCTTCATATTTTATTTGTGTGATTGTAATTTATTTTCTATCACTTTAAAATTTGTTGCAAACAGTATAGATTGAGTTTCTATAGTACAAGTATTTCTTTATCTCAAATATTGTGTAGTGATTGAGATTTTCCAATTGGTTTAATTATTCTGTATTCTAAGTTCAATGACTTGATTAATTTGAATTGTATCCATCGAGTAAACATTTTAAGGAGCAAAACACTCTATGCTCAAAAGTTCTCCATTCTCACTACTAGTGTTCGAGCCCTATGACTTATAAGTAAGGGTGGAGAGATTTCAATCATGTTACTTCATTCTTTGATGGTAAGACTCGGACTAGCATATCAACCTAAAGACATTCACAACCAACCTAAAAACGTTTTGTTTTAACAAATTTTAAATGAACCTGAAATTTAATGGAATGTATGCAAAGAATTCAAATAACTAATCCCAACTAATTGAGATTTGAATTCTGTTGTAGACTTTTTGCAGATCTACTCAAAAATGATTCCTCTAGTCGTACTTATTTTCAACAAATTTCGTGAAGTGAAATAGCCACTATATATGCCGCCTCATCACTCAAAGCGAATATATAATCGAGTGTATATATAATGTATATTTTGACCATATTTGATAAACTAGATACAAAGTTACACCTAAGTAAGTTTCCCTTTGTTAATATGATCATTCAGCACGAAACTTCAATTTACGCGAGTATGTCCTATACCACTTTGTTTGCCAAAAGTTTTTTTACTTCTCTTCATGAACATGTTGAGATGTATGTGTCGGTATATTAAGAGCGATAAGATAAAGAATGATGATATTCAAGACAAAGAAGGAGTGACCACGGTGGTGGACAAGATGTGGGAAGAGAGACTAAGATAGTTTGAGCATGTGACGATGAGATGTGTGGACACCCCATGAGAAGGTGCGAGAGGTTGAATATAGTGGGTCACAAAGAGCATATATATGTACGCTGAAGAAACATTGAGAAAATATGATTAGATTGGATATGACACATCTTCAGTTATCAAGGATATGACCTTAGATAGGAGAGTATATTTGAGATCACATATAAGGTTAGAAGGTTAAATAAGTAGTTAATAGTTGTTTATTACTTGCCTATTCATGTATTTGGCTTGGTGGGTAATATAGAGGCTAGAGCACCATATCTTTTGTAGTATAAGCCTATTCATGTAGTCTTCCACTTTTGGTATCTAATATCACCTTTTAATATATTTAGGTGATCGTACCTTCTTCTTCTTGTTATGGTTCCTTGCATATACGCTCCACACTACTTGCTATTAGTTGTCTTGTTTCTTTTCACTACTATTCTTCTTTTAATTACGACTTAGATTTGCATAAGCCATGAGTTTTTCGGAAACAACCTCTCTACCTCGGAAAGGTAGTGATACACTCTACCCTCCCCGAACGTCATTGTGTAAGATTTCATTGGATATATTATTATTGTATTTCTATTATGATTTTATAAGAAATTTGAAATGAATATAGCTTAGACTCATTGCAAATAATTTAAATAGATTTTCTACAAAATTTGAAGTCATTTGGTTTGTCGAGATTAGACTGATTTTAAAATAAAAATTACAAAGATAGCAAAAGTAGTTATCCATATAATTAACAAGATGTTACACACTCTTTTCTATAGTCAATTTTAGTGTACAAATGAAAATTTTCATTTTCGAGTAAAACATGTAAAAATATTGTCTTCATACAAATTTGTATGCTATTTCTTGCATCTGCGTTTTCCATCTTCAACACTGACGCAAAATTTGCCGAAAGATAATAAAAACCCAGAAAACGTCTCTTGTCTGCTTCCTACAGGCTACGAGCCATCATCCCGACGTTTCGGCCATCTGTAGAGCCACAACAAACAAACAGCAATAGAGGCATCCAATTGGGCACCAATAATTAATCAACAGCAGTAGTAGTAGTAGTACTTGTCAATTTTATATTATTAATTTCAGATCACCTTTTTTATGTCTTCAGGTTCTTAACAACTTTATCTCTTTCCTCATCTCCTCAATCACCTCAATTTTCTCTCTGAATCCTAATTTCTGAGCTTTCTCGTTTGATTTATTATAGTTGTTGTTCGGAGATTAATGGCGACTATGCCTAATACGATGTCGATTAAGCAAGGTCTTTCACTCTGGTGTCCTCAATCAGCTGCTTTGAATCGGATTCCAAGGGTTTCGGTTCCTTCTAGAAGTTTCAGGAGAAGTTTCGTTGCTGCTGCTTCTTTTGATAATGAGAATCGAGAGTGAGTTTTTTTCACTTTTGATTTTGATGTATTTTTGTTTGATGTGTGTGTAATTTGGCGAATTTGAAATGTGGATGATTTTAGGTATGTGGTAGTTGGAGGAGGAAATGCAGCTGGATATGCGGCTAGAACTTTTGTTGAGCAAGGACAAGCTAATGGAAAGTTATGCATTGTGACCAAAGAGGTAACCAACCAACTTGAGTAGAATAATCACTATCGACCTCTGATTAATTGTATAGCAAAATGTTGGCAGAAATTTAGGCGTGAGTTGTTTTTGTGTTTTTAGTACATTTATATGTTGTTGATGAGATTTGTATTTTAATGTAGAGATAAGTGTGAGATTTAGAGACTCTCTAGTGTAAGAGAACTCTTTAGTTGTCCTCAAGGAGAGATTATTGAGTATTAGAATGAAACAGCCCAATGGAGCGGAATAGATATAGAGGATTTAAGTAGTTGGACTTAACTAGTTTGGCATGAGAGTGTAGTAAGTTGTTTTTGATATTTTGTCGAGTATTATTTGAAATGTTGAGTGAAACACTTCTAGGTAGTTATGCCCTTTAAGCTGTTCTAATTGTGGAAGCTGTATAAGAAACTAATTGAATGGATGCTTGAAACGTTAGGTTTAGGGTCTGTTATTTTGCTTGAGTTGTTTGCATTTGAGATAAAAAGTTCTATTTTGTGCTAATGCAGCCATATGCACCATACGAACGTCCAGCATTGACCAAAGCATATTTGTTTCCTCTGGACAAAAAGCCAGCACGTTTACCGGTGAGCTTTGATTGATCATTTAAGTATTGAAAATGTCTACATCTTCTTGTGTGATATTTGCAAATTTTATAGCTCTCAATTATTGTTAATGCCAATTCAGCATGTTTTTGAGGAATACCATTTACTGTATAATTTTAGGGCTTTCATACTTGTGTTGGCGCTGGTGGTGAGAGGCAAACGCCTGATTGGTACAAGGAACAAGGGATAGAGGTAATGCATTTTTGTCTAATCAATTGCACTGCAACTTGTACAAGTGTGATGTAATTGTGATGTTCTTTGGTTTACTGAAAGGAAAGCAAGGTAAATCTATTGAAGATTTGAGAATCTATTTACCAGTTAGGAATTCCAGGACAGTTTGAGAGGAAACGCGATCTCATTTTGTTCTTACTTTCATTTCTTTATTCAGCTCCAGCATTCTGACTATCAAGTAAGTCTATTTGAAGATAAATGTTTACCTTTTTTTTCAGATGTTGTATGAAGATCCAGTAACAGGAGTTGATATAGAAAAGCAAACTCTGACAACAAATTCAGGAAAGCTGCTCAAGTATGGCACCCTTATTATTGCAACCGGATGTACGGCATCCAGGTAACCATGCTTGCTATACTAGAGTGCTCTCTGATCCAAACCTGTTATTTATTTTGCAATAGGAATTCTTATTGATAGATGAAAAGATTAGAATTTGCACTCATCCACTTGCGCCTTGGTCCAATAAAAAAGATGGACCAGAAAAAGTTTTTTTTTCCTTTAATAAACCTCATATATTCCATTTACTGTATTATTTTATTGCTCTAATTTGCATATACTGATATGCCCTCCAATCCTGATTAAAGTACCAAACACAGAATAATTTAGTATTAATTGACATCAGATTTCCTGAGAAGATCGGAGGAAATTTACCTGGGGTTCACTATATTCGGGATGTGGCGGATGCTGATTCATTAATATCCTCACTGGTAAGATCACCCTCATTGCGATGCTTATAATCGGTTTTCTAAAATTTAAAGATACATCACATAACTTTTGCATATGGATGATCTTCTGTGGTGATATGCATGATATTATTTCTAATCGATGTTGTTTTATTTTAGGGGAAAGCAAAAAAGCTTGTAGTTGTTGGTGGTGGCTATATAGGAATGGAAGTTGCTGCAGCTGCTGTAGCCTGGAAACTTGATACAACTGTGAGTTTCCTTAAATGCTTTCCGTCACTTTGCTAAATAAGAAATGCTGTTTGCGAGAAAAAATAAATAAGAAATGTGAATCCACAAACCATGTTTAGCTATTTCGTTTATAAAAACAAAATTGCACATTTGGTGGGAAAATTTCCATATAAGCAAACCCGTTGATGATAACATGACGAATAATAACATGTAAAGTTCCAAAATATATGTTTTCTGCTACTAGTTGAAAGAAGTCCATGTTCCTTTCTCGGTCTGATGAGTCCTCTGTTCAAAGAGTTATCTGAAGCATATTAATCAGTTTATTACCTTACAAATGAAGTATTCAATTTTTCTTATTCCTCTGAGGTTTGAAACTTGCCTGCATTTGAATATCGTACCAGTATACTCTACTCCTGATTTTACTAACTGTGTTGAACATAGATAATTTTCCCAGAAGAGCATCTCTTATCAAGACTGTTCACTCCTTCTCTTGCCCAAAAGTATGAACAACTCTACCAAGACAATGGTGTCAAATTCGTCAAGGTTCTCCATCCTCTTTCCTCTCTAGTTCTGGTGTCAGTATACCTCCTTTATCAACCTAGTTTATAAGCTTCTAATTGAATTTTATCCTTTCCCAGGGTGCTAAGATAAAACATCTAGAATCTGGTCCAGATGGCCGGGTAACTGCAGTTAAGCTTGAAGATGGATCAAGTATAGAGACAGACACGGTAAAACAGCGATTTTCATGTTCTTTGAAATTCTTATTATAACCGAGGATTGGAATATCTCATACAATTGTGTGGATAAAGAAGTTGAAAGCTCAAGTCATTTGCATATCCTTTATGAATTTGCAGGTTGTTATTGGTATTGGAGCAAAACCTGCTGTCAGTCCTTTTGACATGGTTGGCTTAAACAAAACTGTTGGTGGAATAGAGGTTAGCACTCTATTTATCTCTATGCTAGGATTTATCTAGTTACAATTTACGGCTAAACCACTCTCCTAATTGCAAAATGGTTATGATCTTCCACCAATTCATGATACCCTACAAGTTGGAAAGGTGAATCAAAAATATCTTTTACCTTAAAGTTAAATATCGATTTAATCAGTTCTGGACAGGATGTCACTCTAGATGGTTGATTCTATTAAGATTCAGATTTATGTCTTTACATGTATTTCCTTTTATCTGTTTAGCATGGTTCCATGAAGTACATTAATTGTATGGTCTACAAGAAGTCTTCACTATATCTGAAAGAAGGCATAGTCTAATACATTCAAAGGTGGGCAGAGAGTTTTGTTCCCGTTCCACGAGTTGAAAATATTCATGTTCAGAGCAAATTTCTCTAACTCATACTTAAACTATTGTTTTGTTGCAAATACATGCATGTAAATCCTTTGAATTTGTTTGTTTCCTCTGCTTATTCAAGTAAAGGAAAAAAAAAAGAGGGAAAAGAAATTTCCGTTTTCTTCAATTTTCCAATTGAAGAGTGAGAAGGTTATAAATATAGGTATATTACTCCTGATCAATATAGCTCTTTTGGTGTTTGACAATGATGGACTGTAGTAATACCAATGAGGAAGTTGGCTCCAGTAATAAAAGAGGATGTTTTAATTATGCCAAATGATATTTACTCTTCTGTAACTTCAATCCTTTTAGTGTTGTTATCTCTGGGCATAACTGAGAAATCTGATGGTGCTTCTTTCTATTAACATACCTTCAGAAGGTGAGAGCTTGATCTTTCCTAGAAATGATTACACTTCAATATTTAAAATTCAGGTTGACGGCCAGTTCCGAACAAGCATACCTGGAATCTTTGCCATTGGAGATGTTGCTGCATTTCCATTGAAGGTTAGATCTTCTGACTAACTTCATACATTTTTTATTTTATTTTTGTTTAATGAACTGAACTATGCTAACCGTGCAGATATACAACCGAATTGCACGGGTGGAGCATGTTGACCATGCTCGTAAATCTGCGCAGCATTGTATTAAATCATTGCTAACTGCACACACGCACACGTAAGTTAATTTAAGTTCTGTTCATAAGCAACAATAAACTTCTTTTCATTCAATCTTCCTAAATCTTGTATTGTTTCCTGAATGCAGGTATGACTATTTACCATACTTCTACTCAAGGGTTTTTGAATATGAAGGAAGCTCTAGGAAAGTATGGTGGCAATTCTTTGGTGACAATGGTAAGAATATTTTTGTTTTGCTTTTCTTGATAATGTCCAACTACTTGTGTAAACAATTCCATAGCTGGTATTGATGGTACCATCTTATGAACAGTTGGGGAGGCTGTTGAAGTTGGGAATTTTGATCCAAAGGTTGCAACATTTTGGATCGACTCTGGTATGCACTCTATTGTTTCTTTTTGTGTGTATCTGGTTGTGTAGGTTATGTTTCTTCCCCATTCCTTTCTTTTTAGGGAGCTATACTTCAAAAAGATAATACTAATAAATACAAGGCAAAAGAAGAGTGATATAAACATACATCTTTTCAGGAAAGCTGAAGGGGGTTCTTCTTGAAAGTGGGAGTCCTGAGGTATGCACTCTTCCAAGGATGTTCTCATGCCATATTTAATAGCTATATGTAATGGTCTATGTACATATATATGCAAGCTGCAGAAATGTCTACAATGAGTCGTCAAATGTTTCCCTTGCCCCTCTCTCTTGACCTTTGAAACCATCCCTCCAAAAACCTAACGTAGAAAAGGTGACTTGTAAGGAAGAGTCTGTTCATTCATATCCAGGAAAGTGATTATTATTTATATAATATACTATAAAGCATGAGATATATGAAAAATTTTATAGTCGTCCAAAGTGAACTCGTCTATGTGTATCATATGCATGGTTCTGTGTGACACTGTGAAAGAGCCACGGTTACCTAGCATAGACATATTTCTTACTTCCATCTACAAGAGTTTGTCTCTGCTTTTAGCTTAGGATGCATTTGGATTCTGTGAGCAATTTTTCCCCTTAATATGATGCTACTTAAATCATATAACAGGACTTGTAACTTATCTTTTCTTGTATATGGAATTTGGAGGTACACATATAGTTGTACACAATATCAATACTTTATCTCGGGAAGTAGTCATGCATGTGCTCACATATTGTTGAAGGAAGCTCAGAGAAAATAGGGAAGTTCAATGGTAGAGTTGATAGTTTCATCTGCCAGGAGTTCTGAAAAAACAAAATAGTTACTGTTACTCCATAGACAAGTATATATGTTTTTTTGCAGACTACATAGACTTCAAAAGCTCAAAAGACTTAGCTTGTTTCTATCTATCATGTTGATGGCTTTGAACTAATGTTAAGCTCCAGCAATATATAAAATCATACTATAATAACATAAAGGCCCCCACTATATGGACATATCATCACTGTTTGAAGCACTTGCTTCTCCACCATAACCCATTGCGCCCCTCCCTCCATCCTTTCTGAAACAGCATTGCAAGCATGACCTTGTCTTTCCTAGAAGTTCACTGGTCTTCTTGAACTTTTGCTTAAAGAACAATATGCTGTAAATATTCTCCCCATTTAGACCGTCTGTATTGTTAGTCTCTGCTTTTCTTTCTGGGAGAGAAATGAATGTAAGTTTGTCCCTTACCTAGAAAGGCAAGATTTTGCTTAATTTCTCTCCTATTACTGTCTTTAACCAATCATCTCATCATTCAGTGAAAACATGATTGTCTTTGTCTTATGGTATCTTTAATGGTCTTTTCTCGAATTGTTTCAGGAATTCCAACTGCTTCCAAAACTTGCACGGAGCCAGCCCTCTATTGACAAAGCCAAACTTCAAAATGCATCGTCCGTTGAAGAGGCTCTAGAAATTGCTCAAGCTGCCTTGAAGACTGAAGCTGCAGTTTGATCACCAGTGCACCACTCATCAAGAACATCCCCTCGCACAGTACACCTATTTTCCAGATTGAGGTATCGACATACCCATTTGGCAATTTCGGCAGCTTGTAAGATTGAGAGAGAACGAAAGAGGACAACGTATTAGATTGATAATAAATCGTAGAAAAATGGATTGAGAGCGAGCAGGGTGTGGGCACTTATTTATGTTAGAATATTAGATTTGTAATAAGAATGTCACTTGAAAATGGATTTCTAACATGAATCCAAATGATCATAGTGTCTCAATGGTTGCAATGAATGAAGTACAGTTCTCTCTTTTTCACATTTATTCCAAGTGCATCTGAAAGGTTACATGTTTAGAGTTTAGACATTCAATTTCTTTGCTTGAGATACTGAAGTTTATGACTGAAGTTCTGTCAATCTTTGTTTGATCCATATATGCATGGACTTCAAATAGAGATAGCTAAAGTCGGATAAATGAACTTCAGTCAGATGGAACTTCAACCATTGTGTCTAAAGTTTGATTTAGTCAAGAGACACCGCATATCTAAAGTGAAATTTTTACCAAAATCCATATTGTCCAAAAGTTACACTATGGGCCAATCGTGTATGCTCCACTTATTTATACGATCCAATCGTAATTCTGAGACCACCTTTTGGAGATTGAAATTTAATATTTATATTCGTTAATTCCTATTTACCTTTTAGACTAGAACACTATATCCATATATGTGATTGACTTTGGTAAAACAAAAAAAGTGTTTACCCAACTACTAAGTCAACCAAATATCTCTTCAGTTTTTTTCCCTATAGAAATTTACTAGTAGTATTTTAATTCTATGCCTCATGTACATTCTTATTTTATTTCCTGTTGACTTAAAAGTTTGATATACAACTATCAAAAATACTCTAAACTATATAATCTGTCTGGAAACTTGTACCAAGTCAAAGCAACATTAAAATTTTATGGAAGATGAAGAGACCAGTAAAAAATTGGTTGACTTCTGCTTTTTTTTTGATTGATTTTACTTATCATGTTTAGCTTTTATACTGTCATTAAAAACATAAATTAAAAGGAATAATTGGATTAATTTGATCCATAGATGAATTTGGAAGTACAAATAGAGGAAATGTTAAATACGATGGAAAAGAAAAGCTATCAGTAAGGATTGATAAATTTGGTAAAACAAGTTAGCATATAATTTCTTGATTTTTAAATATCCTTTGTTGAAAACTTAGATTATGTATATAGAAAATAATATGAAATATATAGATCAAAAAATTATTTTTCATATGTATATATTAAATGTTAAATATTTTTAATTAAATTTTTGACTTTGCCGCTGGATAGGTAGGGTGGGTGGATGATATTGGTTTAACGCTCTTTGGAAAGACTAATTATGTAGAATTTGTACTTAAAAAATGTAATTCTTCTTTGGATTAGACTTAATAGGAGCACCAATCAATAGTGCTCAGCACTTAAAGGGTAATGTTAAATGACCAGAAAATTAAAAAGTCTATAATATCCTTTTTATTTTAAAATAAACGATCTTTTTTCTATTTTTTAATTAAAAGATATTAAAGTTAAAAGGGTAAAAATGTTCAAAAAGGCAAAAATAAAATAGTGTGAAATATGTTATTTTACCATTCTGGTCAAATTTTCTGGCCAAAAGGATTTTTCCCTAAATGTAATTGATGAAGAAAAGGTCTAATCGTGATTAACAAGCAAGCACTCTTAAGATTAATTAATCTAATAATTCACTTTCCTATAGTGGCGCCACGTGAACACACACATTAGGTGGCAATAATCACAAAATTAGTTGATAATTAGTTGTTATTAATTAGCTAGATTGGTTTAACGCCATTCCATATGTAACCAAAACTTTACTCAGTTACTGATCCTTTTAGGTTAACAATTTATTAGATACAAATCAAAAAGGTCATATTATATCTACATGATAAATTACTTTTTTTTCTACAAAACATCGATTTCTATTCATTGAATAAATTCTTTTCTTTTTTACTTAAGAAAATTAGTTTGGGTAGGGAATTACAATATTACGAGAAGGAGAATTGAATCCTCACCAGTAACGTGAAAGTTTAAGAAACCATTAACTAGGCTACTAAGTTTCCTTCATTGAATAAATCCGTTTAATTTAATATGACTATTTTTTTCCTGAAATAATTGTATTTATGTTTTTCAAGATGGAAATAAGTAAAAATAAATCTTTGTTGATATATATTATACCTTTTTAAAAATAAAACTAATTTGTTAATTAGTGTCTGAGATTCTGAAATAAAGTCAAGATGCAATCAAAGAGGGGTCCAATATTAGTTGGAAATTTGTTTAGAAAAATGGTAATTAGAGGTGATATCATGTAGTTGAAAATGTCCCCAAAAGTGTATAAATAAACAAAATCAAAGATCACTTGACATCATAAAAAAGTGATAAAAATTATTATCCTTTTTATGTCTCACAGTTTAGGTCACCTTATGTTTAAATTTATTTTATTAATATATTTTAGTTAGCAAAAGATTCGTCTCATGTTACTCCTACGTACGTGGGAGTTTCATTTACTCTTCTTTTTTTTCCCATGAATCTAAGTAAAAACATTTTTTAAATAATGGGTGATAGTAAGATTCGATTTATCGATTTTATTTAATTAAACACACATTTTTATTTACTTAATTATTTCATTAAATATGAAAGTCTTTGGATTAGAGATCAAGAAAAGCAACAAAAATATCTTTACCATTAGTACCCAAAGTTAATTTGTCAAAAATACTGGGGAGCTAGAAGTCTTGATACAAGTTCGTCGAAATTAATAATTTTTGTTTAAATAGTATATTTGTTTTTAAAAATAATCATTAAATATGTTTGTATATTAAATTTAGAATCTGATTATAAATCATAGGCATTTTAGAATCCGAAATTCATAAAATTAATTCTGACTCTGCCTCCGTCACATATTCAAGATTTAGGAAGAAAAAACGTATCTAATCCTTAATAATGATAGATCATGGATCTGACATGCGTGCATGTGAGTATTTGCAGTTAACAATGATTTAATACAAAAATGTGCATGATTTAATCTCTACCCGATAAATATTAATTTGAAGAAAATATTAAAATGGAATAAAGTTAGAGATAACAAATCTAACCTTAACTTCAATGCAAATTAATGCTGCTACACAGTCATATATATAATCGAGGAATGATAACTACTTTTCCACCGTCTTTAATCAGAATTTCAGAAGTTTTGAATTTAAGTTGTGAACATAAAGTTATTTTTGTTAGGAAACAATTTATCTCAATATGAAATTTCTCAACACAAATTCTAATTTAATTAAACGAATACGAATATCAGACACCGAATGAAAATCTTAAAAAATGTAAGCATGCAATGTCAAAAATTCCAGCTAATGCTTGTCCCTAGTCTTGGATACTTATTAAATATGAAGTATAAATAATTATTTCTAGAACATGAATCTTTGTTAACAAAAAGGAAGCATCCTTAGTTCCTCACCACTTCAAATTTCTAATTTTTTTCCAGAAAAAAAAAGGAAGTTCATTTTAAAATACATAAAAAAAGAAACGCACGTACGTATGATTTTCCTATTTTTGTCTTTTAGATCTATAAAATGAACACATCATCTGACATGATTGTGATTTAACATACAACCTAGCTAATTATTAAATGTTGGAACCAAACAGCTAAGCAATTTTTTATTTTATTTTTCACTCGGAGCCCATATTGGAGCTCCAACTAAATTCGGATTGCACTCCGCAGGGTTCATTTAGGGCGTGGCACTCCCAACAAGATTTTTTCCATATCAGAGCTCAAACCCGAGACTTTTAATTAAGGGTGAAGCAGTCCCACCACTGCACCGCAACCTAGGTTGGTAACAGCTGAGAAATTATATTATCCATTCATTTGACATATACAATATATATTATATAATTCTTATATTCGCCGACAACTTCATGCGTAAATGCTATATTTTATTAAGTACTATAAATTGTACGATTTGAAGAAGTTCTAGTTTAAGAAAATGGTACTACAAAAATAATGTTTACAATTTGAACAAAAATAAGAGGCATTACGAAGATCTTATAGTATTATACAGGGATTTTTATCCATAAGAACCCTCATGAATAATAATGAAATTATCATTAGCTCATGAATATAATTTACACTTCTAAATTATACGACGACCTAAAAAAATGCAGTAAACAACCTATTATAACCACTTAAAAAACATACTGATGGTGTAAACATGTGATGTACACATGTTAAATCTATCTTAAAGCATTTTGAAGACTTTGAAATATCTTAAGAGAATATTACATAACTAGTGCGATCGGTATTAAAATATACTAAGCATATAAAATTATTTCAAGATTATAAATATCTTAATAGAGTAAATAATATCTAATGAGGAGCTAATATATCTTTAAGACGTAAATGACTATTAAAATTATCAAAAACTCGTCTGAATTGACGTTTCTCGAAGAGTGTAAAAGAGAAACATGACAAATAATTTGAGAGAGGGGAGAGCAAGGATGGAGTTAGTGAGAGCCTCAAGGGTCATTCGAACTTTCTTCAGCTGAAAATTACACCTGAACATAAACAGTTAAAATTATTTATCATATATGTATATATAGTAGATGTTGAATCCTCTTCAACTTCTTCGTATGTTTACTTCTTTACATTTTGAAACCCTTTAGTGAAAATTTTGACTCCGCCACTGAAAAGAAGTACAGTATTAAGTCATCTAAACTTGCATTTAATTTCTTTTTTTTCATATGAGTTGTATTTGGTGGGAAGATTAGAGAATAGAGGGGGCCTTTGTACAGTTCATAACTAGTGCGCTATTAGCTACACACACGTACTAATAAATCACCTACCATATCTCAAGATTGTATATTCAAAATAAATATAGTAGTATATTATATAATTTTATTATTATTATTTTAATTATTTTTTTGTAATTGTGGGGTTGGGATTTGCGCGTGCGTGCTGATGATCTTTAATTTAATGCAATTTTTTAGCAACCATGACAATATTGTAGCACTTAGAATTATTACAACTATAAATAAGCCTTCACTTCCACTTCAATTTTCATTCAACAAATTACAAATAATAACATTCAAAGTCTCTAAAGAGCCTTTTTTTTTACAAAAATTAGCAAATACCCATTTCATTTTTTTGAGAATCTTTGATTCTTTCTTTTTTCAAAATTAAGATGGTGTCTATTTCAAACAGCAATAACCAAAAACAACTTCTTTCAAAGATAGCCACAAATGATGGTCATGGAGAAAACTCACCTTATTTTGATGGTTGGAAGGCTTATGCAAATGACCCTTTTCATTTAACTGATAATCCTAATGGTGTTATTCAGATGGGTCTTGCTGAAAATCAGGTAGGAGAAGAAAAAAAAAACATACCCTTCGTTTCAGTTTGTTTGTTTTACTTTTTTTTTAGTCTGTTAAAAAAAGAACGACTCTTTTCTTTTTCTTTGATAACTTTTTAGTATCAACTTGACAACTAACATGTTTAAGATCACAAGATATTTTGGTTCATTCAACCTTATCTTGTATTTAACACCAGCATATTTAAAAGTCTTATTTACTAACCAGACAAACAAATTGAAAAGGAGTATATTTTCTTGATAAAATGGCTAAAGTTGAAATTTTTTAAGAGTTTTTGTTAATATATTTCTTATTTTTGATGTTTTTCTGCAGCTTTGTTTTGATTTAATCCAAGAATGGGTTGTGAATAATCCAAAAGCATCTATTTGCACTGCTGAAGGAGCTGAAAATTTCCAGGATATTGCTATTTTTCAAGATTATCATGGCTTGCCAGAGTTTAGACAAGTATGAAACTTTTCTAATCAAGATTATTAGTTGTTAATTCTTATTTTTATTCATTAATCATTCAGTGTTCTAATTAGTTTAATAAAAATAATTTTCAGGCAGTTGCAAGGTTTATGGAGAAAGTGAGAGGTGACAGAGTGACATTTGATCCAGACAGAATAGTAATGAGTGGAGGAGCAACTGGTGCTCATGAAATGCTTGCTTTTTGCTTGGCTGATCCTGGTGATGCTTTTTTGGTCCCAACACCATATTATCCAGGGTAAGAATAACATTCGTAATCGAAATTCATTGACTCGATTAATTAGGATTCATGTCACATAGAGTTTGTTAAAGTCCTTTTAAATTAAAATCATCAACTTGGATATACAAATCACTATCATAAGTTTCTTCCTTTGACCTCTATATTTTTGACTTTTTTTTGTACTTGGACCTAGTAAAATTATTGGTGTGGGACATAAAATCAACTAATCCTCTGCTTAAAACAGAGAAAGTATAAGTTAACATCCTTAATATAACTTTTTATTAAAAAGTTGAGACTTAGTCCAATCATCATTTTTTTTTTAATCATTTGTTCCCATAAAGTAAATGCATAATTAAAGTAAGTTTTTTGCATTTGTATTATTGCAGATTTGATAGAGATTTGAGATGGAGAACTGGTGTGCAACTATTTCCAGTTGTTTGTGAAAGTTGTAATGATTTCAAAGTGACTAAAAAAGCCTTAGAAGAAGCATATGAAAAAGCTCAACAATCCAATATCAAAATAAAAGGCTTACTTATAAACAATCCTTCAAATCCATTAGGTACTCTTCTTGACAAGGACACACTCAGAGACATTGTAACGTTCATCAACTCGAAAAACATCCATTTAGTATGCGATGAAATCTATGCTGCTACGGTGTTTGATCAGCCTAGATTCATCAGTGTATCTGAAATAGTTGAGGAGATTATTGAATGCAACAAAGATTTGATCCATATTGTCTATAGCTTGTCTAAAGACTTAGGATTTCCAGGTTTCAGAGTTGGGATTGTTTACTCGTACAACGATACAGTTGTAAACATTGCTAGAAAGATGTCGAGCTTTGGGTTAGTTTCAACTCAGACACAACATTTGCTAGCATCAATGTTGTCTGATGAGATATTCATTGAGAAATTCATTGCTGAGAGTTCCGAAAGGCTCGGGAAAAGGCAGGGGATGTTCACAAAAGGACTAGCACAAGTTGGAATTAGTACATTGAAAAGCAATGCTGGTTTGTTTTTCTGGATGGATTTAAGGAGACTTCTTAAAGAAGCAACATTTGATGGTGAGTTAGAATTATGGAGAATTATTATTAATGAAGTGAAACTTAATGTTTCACCAGGATGTTCATTTCATTGTTCTGAACCTGGTTGGTTTAGAGTTTGTTTTGCAAATATGGATGACGAAACGATGAAAACAGCATTAAGAAGGATAAGGAACTTTGTGCTTCAAACAAAGGGACTTAACAACATTGCTGCTATTAAGAAACAATGCAGTAGGAGTAAACTTCAAATCAGCTTATCGTTTCGAAGATTGGATGATTTTAACTCACCAGCTCACTCTCCGATGAATTCGCCTTTGGTCAGGACATAAAGAAGAAGAAAAAATGGCTTAGATTTGTTCTTGTTGTTTGTATAATAAGAGAAGGAAAAAATTTCCTCTGTTATAGTGAAGAGTGATAGTTTTGATGTATACATTTAGTGTTTGATTACACAATTCATTCCATTTTGGATTTTTATCATCTGAGTTTTTCTATGTAACATTGTATCAAAATGGGATTCAATGTGGAATTTTATTTGTAAGTTGTAACAAGAAATTCTATAGTTACATTTCATTAATGGTGTTCTTGGTAATTTTGACAATATTGATTGGAAATAACTCTATGTTTAAAAATAAGCATGGTGTTTGTCTCTTTCTTCTCTTGTTTTGTCCAGGTGCTAAGTCTGCAGCACTTTAAGTTTGCGTGTCTTTGCTCTTTCAAGACGCCTAAAATCACTAGGCTACATCATATTATTGTGTCAAGAGTGTCCAAAATATGTTATTTAACCACTTTGTTTATCATTTTACTTGTATCTACGGTATAATTTTCTGATGAAGGTCCTGACATGAGTGTAGCTACGCCCTTGTGTACAGGAGTCCGACTAATCTGAAATTGTGCCTATAGAGCTCCATTCGGGAGTAAGCGCTTTGTACCAAGGATTTTTCCACACTCAAAATTCAAAACCAAAACTGATGATTAAGGGAGGAGCAACTCTACTGCACCACATCCTTTGGTGTTAGAGTATTATATTGCAAGTCTACTCATATTTTATATCTTGTGCCCTATATAAGTGTATGTCTTCTTAATTACCCATTATGTGTAGACTTAAGTTTGTTACACACCCACTAACAAATATATTAAATTAGTATTTGACTTAATTATCTATACCAAGTCAAAGTCAGCATGAATAAGATTAAAGGAGGAAGAGAGAGTGAGAATATTATTGGTTGACTCAACTAGAAGTTATGATCAAAATTTTATTCAAACAAACATACAATGAGTTGGAGTCTTAGGGGTTGAGACAGTCCTAACATCAATTATTATGTTCACCATAAGGATAAGAAAATAAGAACATTTTAGTATCACTATTGAAAATTAATGAAATATTTCATACCAATAACTTACCAACCACTTTCATATAATAAATATATATATATACTAGTATTATTCCTTTTTTCTGATCTAATTGTTTGATGGAGTAGATTAATTTCTAGCATTGAAAAGACAGTCAGACTTAGCTATCATTAATACTGTACTTAGCCCATAACCTTTTGTTGCTAACTATATAGTATGCAATTTTAGGTTTTAAATTGAAAAGAAAAAAAACAACACGGTGTACTAAACTTTCACTATACTTGAGGTTGAGGAAAAGGTGAAACATTATTGGTTCGAATTAATGCAAGAGGTTGTTTCATAGCTTGAAACTGTGATCTTGATCACATGATGATAATTTTAATCGTTGGGTCAAAGCTAGCCCTAATCTTGGTTCAACATTGAAAAGCAACATAAAACTTGAATTTCAAGAACACCACTAAATGTTCTTGTTATGGTTACAACTTTGAGTCTCCTTTATTGTTTGTTGCTAACAATAAAGATAACATGGTGTAGTAAGCTTCCGCTATATATGAGTGGAATAGGGGGAGGGGGTCAAGTGTCAACCCACACTGAGTCTTATTTACGCAACCTTATCCTATATTGTTCAACAACTGTTATTGTGGCTTGAACCCGTAACCTAATCACATGATGATAACATTTATCATTGCGCCAAAACTCACTCAACCTTGGTTAAATTGAAAACCAACATAAAAAAATGAATTTCAAGAACATGATTTTTTTTTATTATATATATAAGCAAGTAAAATTTCTGGTTACAACTTACACCCTCCTTCATTTTCAAGAAGGAATTAAAAAAACCAAGAACAAATACAAATTCCAGAGTGAATCCCATTTTGATACATTGATGGGATGATAGGAAAAATTCAGATAATAAAAATCCAAAACACTCTCTATACCTTACATCTTTTTATTTTCTTTCATCTGTTGCACAAAATGGAAATAACTGTGAAATCAAATACTTAGTACTATCACTCATCGCTATAACAAAGGACCTTCTCTTATTAGACAAACAACAAAAACAAAACTAAACCATTTTTCCCCTTCTTTAAGTCCTGACCAAAGGCGAATTCATCGGAGAGTGAGCTGGTGAGTTCATGAACTCATGATCCAATCTTCGAAACGATAAGCTGATCTGAAGTTTTCTCCTGCTGCATTGTTTGTTAACAGCAGCTTTGTTGTTAAGTCCCTTTGGCTGAAGCACAAAGTAACTTATCCTTTTTAATGCAATTCTCATCGTTTCGTCATCCATATTTGCAAAACAAACTCTAAACCATCCAGGTTCAGAACAATGAAAAGAACATCCTGGTGAAACATTAAGTTTCACTTCATTAATAATAATTCTCCATAATTCTAACTCACCATCAAATGTTACTTCTTTAAGAAGTCTCCTTAAATCCATCCAGAAAAACAAACCAGCATTGCTTTTCAATGTACTAATCCCAACTTCTGCTAGTCCTTTTGTAAACATCCCCTGCCTTTCTCCGAGCCTTTCGGAACTCTCAGCAATGAATTTCTCAATAAAGACCTCATCAGACAACATTGATGCAAGCAAATGTTGTGTCTGAGTTGAAACTAGCCCAAAGCTCGACATCTTTCTACCAATGTTTACAACTGTATCGTTGTACGAGTAAACAATCCCAACTCTGAATCCTGGAAATCCTAAATCTTTAGACAAGCTATAGACAATGTGGATCAAATCTTTGTTGCATTCAATCATCTCCTCAACTATTTCAGATACACTGATGAATCTAGGCTGATCAAAGACCGTAGCAGCATAGATTTCATCGCATACTAAATGGATGTTTTTCGAGTTAATGAACGTTACAATGTCTCTGAGTGTGTCCTTGTCAAGAAGAGTACCTAATGGATTTGAAGGATTGTTTATAAGTAAGCCTTTTATTTTGATGTTGGATTGTTGAGCTTTTTCATATGCTTCTTCTAAGGCTTTTTTAGTCACTTGGAAATCATTACAACTTTCACAAACAACTGGAAATAGTTGCACACCAGTTCTCCATCTCAAATCTCTATCAAATCTGCAATATTACAAATGCAAAAAACTTACTTTAATTATGCATTGACTTTATGGGAACAAATGATTAAAAAAAAATGATGATTGGACCAAGTCTCAACTTAATAAAAAGTTATATTAAGGATGTTAACTTAGAGGACCTACTTTCTCTGTTTTAAGCAGAGGAGTAGTTGATTTTATGTCCCACACCAATAATTTTACTAGGTCCAAGTACAAAAAAGAAGTCAAAAATATAGAGGTCAAAGGAAGAAACTTATGATAGTGATTTGTATATCCAAGTTGATGATTTTAATTTAAAAGGACTTTAACAAACTCTATGTGACATGAATCCTAATTAATCGAGTCAATGAATTTCGATTACGAATGTTATTCTTACCCTGGATAATATGGTGTTGGGACCAAAAAAGCATCACCAGGATCAGCCAAGCAAAAAGCAAGCATTTCATGAGCACCAGTTGCTCCTCCACTCATAACTATTCTGTCTGGATCAAATGTAACTTTGTCACCTCTCACTTTCTCCATAAACCTTGCAACTGCCTGAAAATTATTTTTATTAAACCAATTAGAACATTGAATAATTAATGAATAAAAACAAGAATTAACAACTAATAATCTTGATTTAAAAAGTTTCATACTTGTCTAAACTCTGGCAAGCCATGATAATCTTGAAAAATTGCAATATCCTGGAAATTTTCAGCTCCTTCAACAGTGCAAATTGATGCCTTTGGGTTATTCACCACCCATTCTTGGATTAAATCAAAGCAAAGCTGCAAAAAACATCAAAAATAAGAAATTTATTAACAAAAACTCTTAAAAAAATTCAACTTCAGCCATTTTATCAAGAAAATATACTCCTTCCTTTGTTTCAATTTGTTTGTCTGGTTAGTAACCAAGACTTTTAAATATCATGGTGTTAAATTCAAGATAGGTTGAATGAATCAAAATATCTTTAAATCTTGTGATCTTAAACATATGTTCAACGTTGAAAATTGAAAAGTTGTCATAAAAAAAAGAGAAGAGATGTTTTTTTTTTAAAAGACGGAAAGTAAAACAAACAAACTGAAATGAGAGGTGTTTTTTTTTCTTTTCCTACCTGATTTTCAGCAAGACCCATCTGAATAACACCATTAGGATTATCAGTTAGATGAAAAGGGTCATTTGCATAAGCCTTCCAACCATCAAAATAAGGTGAATTTTCTCCATGACCATCATTTGTGGCTATCTTTGAAAGAAGTTGTTTTTGGTTATTGTTTGAAATAGACACCATCTTAATTTTGGAAAAAAGAATCAAAGATTCTCAAAAAAATGAACTTTAGAGTCTTTGAATGTTATTAGTAGTTATTTGTTGAATGAACTTTGAAGTGGAAGTGAAGGCTTATTTATACTTGTAAATTTCTATTGTCATGGTCTTTAAAGAAATTTCCATGAAAGATAGGATGTACACGCACACTTAACCCCCCCCCCCCCCCCCAAACCCCAAACCCTAAACCCCAAGTAATATGAAAAATAAAAACTATATAGTAGTAGTATTTAATTTGTTGAAAATAATACAATCTTGAGATACGTTAGGTAAGTTTAGTACGTGTGTGTATGCTAATAGCGCACTAGTTATGAACTGTACAAAGGTCCCCTCTTTTCCCTACCAAACACAACTCATAGACAAAAAATAATAATTGCTAGTTTGGACTTAATAACAACATTTTTTCATTGTTTCAATTAAGTGTTTTAGTTTGATGAGATACAAAATTTAAAATAGAGTAAAAATGTGTGTAATACTTTAAATTTTGTGGTCTTAAAGTACTATAAATAATACTTTTTGCACTATCCATTTATTTAATTAATTATACATTATTTTAGATCATAAGGCTCAAATATCTTTTATTTTTTTTCTTAAATGTCGTGTTAAGTCAAAATATTTTACCTAAAATGAGACGAATGAGTACTGTATATGACAATAGACTTATTATAGGTAGTACTTACCTATCGTTGTAGGTTACTTGAAGTTGATAGTTAATTTACTCACTATGACAACTAGCTTCACTAATTTCAAAAATTTCATGAATCTTCAAGATTAATTCTGATTAGAGGTTATTTTCGTAAATACCAAAGATTTCCTTATAGAGGTGTGATGTAACATTTTGATAGTGATAAGTGAAAACTCGTTTTTTATTCGTTTAGTACAAAAAATATATATACACGCTTACATTGTANACAACCAAAAAAGGAAATATGGACAAGTAAATAGGGACGGAGGGAGTAGTTAATTTACTCACTATGACAACTAGCTTCAATTAATTCTGATTAGAGGTTATTTTCGTAAATACTAAAGATTTCCTTATAGAGGTGTGATGTAACATTTTGATAGTGATAAGTGAAAACTCGTTTTTTATTCGTTTAGTACAAAAAATATATATACACGCTTACATTGTATATAGAAGTTAAACTCACTCCTGAATATTCAAACTTTCAAAGTCTAAACGAATAAAAGCTCTAGAGTTTATTTTCATTCATTTTATACTTCTTCATTATTTGTTCTAAGACTTCTAGAGAAATTCTTAATCCTACATTACTCCAAGCTAATTACTATTGAGTTTTTTTATTGACGAGAGAGATTTGCTTGGATGGTAAGTACCTCTCACTTTCAACCTGAAGATTGCGGAGAAATATGCATTTGTAAGGTTCAAATAAAAAACATTATAAAAGAAAAAGTTTTCTTATTGATTATAATCCTTTATTACTTCCTGCTAAGCATGAAAATGAACTTGTAACAATTATCTATCAAAGATTATTAAACTAATCCTGTATTTGATTATAGCAAAAAGTTCCAAAATTATAATTAATTAATTTAATTAAAATGTCGGCGAATAAGAACATTATATGTCAAACCAATGGATAACATAAGGAATTTTACTTAGCTGTTTGGTTGCAACTTTTTTTTTTCTTAAAAAAAAAAATTAATGTCGGATGATGTGTTATTTTTTAGACCTAAAAGACAAAAAGTAGGAAAAACAATTGTACGTGTGCTTCTTTTTCTTTTTTGTTGTTTTCATACGATCTTACATAAAAAGAAAACAAAATAGTAGTATGTAATATAATTTTTTATATCCAAATAGAAAGTATTTTGAAACATAATGGCCCACTCTTATCATTAAAAAAATATTAAAAATACTTTCTTCAGAAGTGTTCGATACGTTGATCTTTCAAATCCACAAAAAAAAAAACATTAGAGTACAATATAAAAAATAAAATAAAAAAGCATCACCTTGTATATTCTTAAGGGTGTAAAATTCAACTAGATATTAAGCAATACTTTTAATTTCTTACATTTTATGATTTGTTAGGCTCATGTATTTTATTTACTAATTTTTTTTATAATATATCTTGTATATCGATCTCCTGTGAAAAGAGTTGTACATTTAAAAGATCATTTGTTATGGACCATAAATTCAATAATTTCCACTCTTTCTACGAAGGATCTTGTTGTTTAAGTCGAATTAAAATTGAATCTTAGCTAGTATGATAATATATATATATATATACTATACAGTATTCAATAAATCATGCTCACGCGATTTTTTTAGGAAAAACTACAGAATATGGCAAACATCAATATATATTTAAAATAAATAGCTATAGTTTATTTTTTTATGTTATATGGATATAACTACACAATAAATAGCAAAGTTAATTATATACAAATAATAGGAAAGTTATTAAATATTAGATAGGAAAATTATTATTACAAGGATAAGTAATTATGTCTAGGCACATTTTATGTGATCAGATTTTCATTTTTATCCTCATTAATATATACTTTCTCTTTCATCAATATTACTATATCACATATTCTCAAATTTTCCTACCATATTCCTTCTAATTTATGATCTTTTTGATGATTCTAGGAACAATTTTTGTGATTTGAATTCATCAAGTATCTTTGAATTGAATTTTCTTTCTCTTTTTATGAAGATTATATTTGTATCCATCTATATTTTCATCTATTTTTATAGAGGTTCGATTGAAGAATTATTTTGTTTTCTTCATTGCAATGGTTATAGTTTTTAAAAAAAAGTAGTAAAGGAAGAACATGAGCAAAAAGAGATTGAGTTTTGTGTGATTGTGATTTGAATTCATCAAGTATTTTTTACGTAATTGATTTTTTCTCTCTTTTTTATGAAGATTATATTTGTATCCATCTACATTTTCATCTATTTTTATAGAGGTTCGATTGAAAAATTGTTTTGTTTTCTCCATTACAATGGTTATAGTTATACAAAAATAAAAGTAGTAAAGGAAGAACATGAGCAAAAAGAGATTGAGGTTTGTGTGATTGTCAAATTTGTATATAGTAGAATACTTATATATATAGATACTTGTATTGTAATATTAACACAAGTTGAAATGGTGATTTGTGCATACAAGTATATATGGATACATAAGTAATCTATCCAATTTAAAAGATTGATTAGGCAATACAAGTATAATTGAATACAGTAATACTATATTTTTATAAACAAATACATGAGTTAACACCAAACCTCAAGTATTACAGAAAAAACTTGACCAAAAAGAGATTGACGTTTGTTGTATTTATCAATTTTTATACAAGCGAATACTTACACACTTTTAGATACCTACACATTCTATTATTTTCCATTTTTCTTGTTTCTATGTTGTCCAATGTATCCATCTTTTGTTTAACAACAATGTATTCATATATATATATATACTATATTGTATTCATTTTTTGAATAACAACAATGTATTCATTTTTCAAATTATCGTGTTCATATGTTAATTGTCATACTTTACCTTGTTTGATATATTAATATATTACGTTTTTATAAATACTTGTATTCTTGATATATATTAATACTTAAGTCTTATAAATAGATATATCAATTTGAATTCAATGTATTCATATGCTACACAATTAATATATGTTCCTTATTTAGTTTATTGTAATTAAAACTGTATTAGTGTATAAATAGAAAAATAAAAACATATAAAGAAATACAGCTAGAAAAGATATAAATTGTAGTTATTTTTTATAAATAACATACTTATAGCTATTGAACTTCAATAACCCTATAAATATAGTCATTTTTGTAAGTTGCTCATTTTTTTATACTTATCTATATACTTTTAATTTTTTTATTCTCATCAATTCTTTAGAATTAAATCGTAGGCGTTTGACTTGTGAGATTAAAGCAAGTGAATTAGTGGTCATTAGCATCTTGAACACATATGATATGTTTTGCTTAAAACATATAGCTAATTTGATTATTGAACCATAATTACGTAAACGTTCAAGCACATGCACAAAAATAGTAAGGAAACGTGAATTATTTGCCTTTAACCCATTTTTCAAAAAATCATTCATATATTATCTAACGCGGTCGGCGCGTCAATTTAATTTCCTTCGATTTTCAATTTATTCCTAAGTTTTTGGTAGCGGAAAAAGAATGATTTGTAAATAAGATGTAACCATATGTACTATTATATCATGAAATAGTACAACTATTAACTATCTTTGTCAATGCATTAATGGTTGTACTCTATACTAAGTCTTGACCTTAGAACATGGTGTTTATAACATGGTTCATAATAATGTGTGATTCTCACTTCTAATGTTCACATATAAATTCAACAATGTTTTGACAATATAATTTTACTTAATAATTTCATTACTCTATCGGCGTATATATTACAACTGAATTAAATTTTTACCCAAAAGTTTGAATTTCGAACGCCCCATACTTTGAAATCTTTTGTTATTCAACTTTTTTTTAAAAAAAATATCAATTGGTATGTATTAATATGAGTGCGATAATATTTTTGAAGAGTCAAATCAACGTAAAAATAGTGTATACTCCCTTGCTAGCCATCTGGATACATCCTCCACCGTCTTGTAAGTTGTGACTGTGGCCTTTGAACTACCAAAATTTTAATTTGACGGTGTTGCTATTATTATTTCCAAAAAGTTGAGGCCCTAGAGTGTACGTGGAAACAAAACCCCAAAAAAGGAAGAATTTAATGTAATACGAGTCTTATTAATTTAGATCATTCTCAAAGTCAACTTTGGAATTAAGGGTGTACGTGTGTTCAGTAGGAACTAAAAATGTTTTTTCAAAAAAAATATATATTTTACAGAAAAAGTAAGTAATTTTTTTTACTTATTTTGTTGTATTCATACGTAAGTAAAAATTACTATTCTAAGAGTTTAGATAAATACTATGCAACGTTGAGTAGGATAGGGATGTGGGCCGGGGTGGTGGGCGGTGGGGATGGGAGGCCACTACGAGGACGGCAGGGGCGGAGCCAGCCTTCTGTTACGGGGTTCATCTGAATCCCCTTTGGCGAAAAATATTATTATTTATATATGATTAAAATTATTTTTATGTATATATAGTAGATATGTCGAATCCCCATCGGTTAGTTCGTGTGTTTAATTCTTTAGATTTTGAATCCCCTTATTAAAAATTCTAGCTCCGCCACTGATTAGAACGGAGTTAAGATGAGGTGTGTTGGTGGATAATGACGACTGATAATAGAATGAATACAGAATGTTAGTTGTAGAACTTCTTTTTCTACTTCTACTATATAAGTTATTTTTCTCATTTTTAAGAAAATTATTTTACGAAAAAATATTTTTTAAAAAATTTAATCAAAGGGAGTTATAATGATTACTAATTATGAATTTCAATCCTTATTTAAGAGAAAAATAAAGTGTTTACGCATTCAGTGCGGCATTTTTCAACGTGAATTGAATTAGTCGTACTTTAAAGTTAAAGTGCATGGGAGGAAGACAATAAAAATAAAAGGGGAAACATATTTTTTTTTTTACAGAATAGTCAATTAAAAATACATGCACTTAATTAGTACGTAAATTACGATAAACGCGAATCACCATATAGCCATGCGATTAATCTGATTGATTCTTTTGGCTAGTAATTAATATCCAAAAGACTATTCTTAATAAACAAAAACAGAAGGCATTTTATTTGTGATGTAATTGTGCACCTAACGCGCATATCCGATGCTTTTATCACTAGATAGACTTAAAGCTCCCAGTAATAGCAGAATCGAAATTTTTACTAAGAAATTTAAAATTTTAAAAAATAAATATACAATAGATTTCGAATGGAATTCAATATTTACTATAGTTATAAATATATACATAAATAAAGCATTAGATCGAATTTTAGTGTCAAGGTAATAGCAATGAATAATCGGGAAAAAGTAGAAGAACGAGACCTATTATGAAACATACAATGCATAACAAAAGAATATATGATCATTACACTTCAATCGGATTATTCTATTCCACCTCTTAAAAAGAAAAGATGCAACCGTTATACAGAATGATTGGGCATAAAGTGTATGTATAGGTGGTTTTTAAATCTGCCATCAAATCTCAGGGTTCAACCTCGGACATGCGGTGGAAACTATCAAGCTGGACTGCGGTAGGGAAAATAAACTTTTTAATATGTAATCATGTATAAAAAGTGTAATTTTCTACCAAAGAAGATATGTATGAACCTCCTCAATCCTATCGACTATACCTTATCTAAAATCTATATGAACATTCATATCTTTATCATTAGTAAATTGTTTCATATTTTCAATAACATATAAGAGCTCCATATGTACCATAAATTGGATGACATATCAAAATACTTCTAGAAAAAATGTCAAAAATTACGCTATATTATATTTTAGGTCGGTGTTATGTTGGTCCAAGGGAAAATATAAAATTATTTGTTGTACGATGAGTGTATAAATAACCCTAAAATATAACGAAGAGTACTTACTTAAATATTTCATATATATATGAAGAAATAGTTCATGCTTTTTCCATTTATAAATCTAAAACTATGAATGTTGTGTCGTCAACCATAAACTTTCATGTTTCTCTTGGGAAAAATGTTTTGTTTTTTGGGAATAAAAAAAAAATCCAAAGACTACAGTAGTTATGTTTTTTAGTATAGAATTAATTTTTTACTATAATTTCACCAAGTAAATGCGGTACCAAAAATAGTTGCTTTTTCTCCGTCCACGCATTTTAAGCATTTTTTTTCCACTCAATATCATCAATTATATATTAGGCAATTTTTTACTTTAATTTCTGTCCATGTTTGAAATTTGGCCTATTCTGAGCATGTTATGCTGCACTGTTTTTAAACACATTAAAATAATCTAGCTAATTTTATAATTGATCTCAACTTATTTGAGATCGAGGTATAATTATTGTAAGTATTTCTAGTAATTGTCTTTTTTTAAAATAAAAATAAAAATAATATATATATTCAAGATCTTAGAAAGGTAAAATCAAGTTCTCAAATCTCAAGTTTCATATGCAAGACATAAGGAGTAGTAATAATGATAGAGTTTAAGTTCGGTGTATTATCGATGTATTATTTTTTACATCGTAAGGTTAAATTACTAATAATAATATGAACTTTTTTATATATACCTATTTATAATAAACCTGATATGATAACCTACAAAATCGAAAATCATTATATTATAATCGATTAAATTGATTTTGATGAGGTAAAAAAATATGTTATCGATCAATGTAGGTATAGATTAACTCCATAGTGATATGTATCACTAGTGAGTTCACTATACTCCTTGAATGTATTTGTTTAAACGTATTTTTGCATGTCGATTTATTGTAAAGTCAAAGCTCTTACCAAAAGTTATGTTTGACCAATACTTTCATTAGCACTTAAATAGCATAGAAATCCTCTTAAACTTGAATTGATATAGTAAATACAGTAGTGAAATCATAAATTTTGTTAAGGGTGTTTATGATTTAATATAAATGTATGAAAATAATTTTTGATCGATATATTTCAAACAATTTTTTATATACATAGTATGATTTTTCAATGAAAGGTGTTTGATTGTCATCCTAGGCTATATGTGGCTACATCACTGACTGAATACAACAACAATAACATATTTGGTGTAATTCTATAAGTGATATCTAAAACGAATAGTGTGTATACGACCTTGATTATCTCTACCGTGTGAATTGTAAATGGAGAGATTATTGCCGATAAATCTTCCACTCAAGTCATAAAATTTGATACGATACCTAAATGCCTACTTAATTAACCATACCATTTATGCTATTTTTATAAAGTCAACAAAAGTCATACTTTAAGGGAGACAAAAAAGAAAACATGGAGAAGTGATTATTGACCTAATTCTACTAGGTGTGTTTAATTATCTTTTTTTTAAAAAAAAATAAAGCAAGAGTAACATTTGCACCATACGCAAATAAAGGGAAAATATAAGCATATGATTCATAAGCAAAAATAAATTCAAATAATAGAGTCAACAATTACTCAAACGTTATGTTTATAGAGTGCAGAATTCATCAATCAGCAGTGGTAAGTACTCTTTCATTCATAATCAGAGGTCTTGGATTTAAGTCTCCTGAGTACGAATCGCCTTTGTTAGCTTTTCGACGTGAATTCAAATTTAATTAGACTCTGATATGAATCTGGACACAAGTGAAAAACCAAAAAAAACTCACCAATAACCTTTTTGAAGTCATAAAGTGTTAAAATTCTCATAATTTTTCACAAGACAATACGATTTTGAGAAAGAAAATAAAAGAACTTGGAAAAAAAAAATGAAATGAAGAATGAGTCAACCATGTGGATGGCTTTTTTGTGTACAAATTAAATTGGCAGGGAAAAAATAAATAATTACAAGTCAATAAAGTGTTAAAATTCTCATAATTTTTCACAAGATAATACGATTTTGAGAAAGAAAATAAAATAACTTGGAAAAAATAAATGAAATGAAGAATGAGTCAACCATGTGGATGGCTTTTTTGTGTACAAATTAAATTGGCAGGGAAAAAATAAATAATTACAAGTCAATATCTAAATCTAAGACTTTTTTGGTGTGTCCCTGCAGTCACTAAAATTAACTTTGCTTGAATACTAGTATTTCTAATTCTAAATTATAATAATAAAAAGGGTGTCAAATGAATAAATTGAGTCAAATTTAGATGGATTAGTATAAATTCACTAGACGTCAAAAAAGAAAATACAGATTTACTTGACCACGTATAAATCGTGACCTAATTCATCCAAAATTTAACTTAGTCATAATATATGTTGAGAATGTGTCATTACCACCACCAAGGGCAAAATAGTAAAAGGTATTTATCATTAATTAGAGTTTTCGAGTTCAACTTTGAAGTGTAGTCCTATTTGACAGGAAGTGCTAGAACTCTCGATATTGGGTTACTTATGACATGAATTCAAATTAATCGACACAATAGGTTTCAGACACGTGATAGTTAATCGACTTCATTAATTTGTTTATTTGTTTGTTTTTCCTCTAGATATGCAATTCGTTTTACATCAAAGTAACATTATAAATGTCCTTTGTTAAAACCTTTTTTTTTTGGGATAAAATTTTGTTGATTGATTTGGAATAATAATATATGTTGCCCAAGTTGATCCAATCTTAATTAAGAGTAAATATCTGATTTAGCCCTTAATCAAGACATCACTACCTAATCCTTCGAGTTAACATTTATGGTCAATTTTAACACCTAATAATAGTATTGTGCATTTACATATAGTTTGAAATTTTCTCAGTTCTTTTTCAAAAGTCAAAATTCAATAGTCCATTGGAGTAATATGATTATCATTCAGAAATTAAACTAGTCATGACTTTTTATGGAGACTTTCTTACAACACCAACAAACCTGATATGGTCCCATAAATGACATCCGATGAAAGGTTGTATATACGCAAATCTTAATGATATCCTCGGCTCAAATAACATATTAGAGACTTTCTTACGACACCAACATATTCAATGTAGTCCCACAAGCGACATCTGGATGCGTAGGATATACACAAATCTTATCTCTATCTTTATGGGGTAGAAAAAGTCTAGGCTAAAAAGATATACCGGAGACTTTCTTACAACAACATACCCAGTGTTGTCCATGTCTGGGGGCGTAGGATATACAAAAATCTTATCTCTATCTTTTTGGGGTAGAAAGAGCCTTGGTTCAAAAGACATATTGGAGACTTTCTTACAACATACCCATTGTTGTTCCACAAGTGGGATATGGGGAGGGTTAAATATACGACCTACCTTTGTGGGGTAAAGAGGTTGTTTCCGAAAGACTCTCGGCTCAAAAGTCATACGGGAGACTTTCTTAATTCTACAACAATATACCCAGTATAATCCCACAAAGTAGAATCTAAGGAGGGTAGAGTGTACGCAGACGTTACCCCTACTTTTTTTAGTTTTGATTTTTATAATTACAATTAGTTTGGTCAATTTAACACATGCCACAAAAACTCTAATTTCAAGAATTTGATATCTAATTCCAGAATCATTCAGCACTCAAAATCTGAGAAAATCAACAAATTTGGTCAAGTGCAAAACCATTCAAGAATCAAAATTCTTAGTGTGAATTATTTTTTCAATTTTCTATTCATCATTTTAAATGTTTTTGTTTGTGTGGGCTGATGTGAATAAGGAGGAAAAGTCTAAACAATAGGTAAAAGAGAAGAACAAGACCATATAGTATGCCACTAAAGAAACTAGAAACTAGTATTGAATGGTAGCCTTTTAATTTTGTTGAACAAATTTAAGGTTGTCATGTCCTTCAACATAAATTTCTGACTGAAAATGCTAGAACTTATACTAATGTAGAATGTGTGGAATTTTATCCCATATGCTTATGTTGATCAAACAAATTGACTTAACCTTCAAAGAAACTGATGAAATATCACTGTCTGTTCTACAAGAACTGGAACTTACTTAGAAATTTAAAATCGAGCTATCAGAAACAGTCTCACTACCCTACAAAGATAGGGATAAAATATACATACGTCCATCCTCCCCAAATCTCACTTGTGAAACTATACCTAATAGACGTTACTATCTAACGTTCATTGTGAACTTATATGCTCTGTCTTGTAACAATACTACACAAATGAATATGAAAGAACAAGAAAGGCCACTAATTTTATTAAGTCGTAGTTGTTGCAGCTAGCAACAATAACTTGCATATTTTGGTCATCAGAAATATTATAGTAGTATGTATTCATCTTTTTTTCCCAGACCAGCTGCTATAATCAGATATAAACAAAATGGAGGAAATTAATAAGGTGATGAAATTCCAATTTTTGGGATTATCAATTTTTGACTATAAAGTTCAGAAAATATGTATGACCAAGAAGATCAACATGATGTGCTCTCTAAATGGCTAGTAAATGCTACAGTACACAAATTTTATACAACAAAATTGACAAAACTCTATTCACTATTTCTTCATAAGAAGAACAACAGTATGAGCCGCGATACTCCTGTTCTCACCGAGACTGTCAACTTTCTCATGAGTCTTTGCTTTCAGGTTTACAACAGAAGGATCAGCACCAAGCAGCTTACACAAGTTGGCTCTAATAGACTCCTTGTGTGGGCTCACTTTTGGTCTTTGTAAAATCAAAGTGGCGTCTAGGTTTCCCAATTCATAACCTGCTTCATGCATTAGACGCACCTGGACATTAACCATAAAGCGTGGACAAGTTAGATCATCTACAAATTTAAATGCAATTTAGTACTACCGTTACTGATGATGAAAAATGAAATTTTCTATGAAAGGAAAATAGTTCACTCCTATTGACATATTAAAGAAGGCAATAGGAAGAATAGTGGTTATTCAAAATCTTCTAAAATGCTTTGCAAGTACGGAAGAACAATTTCATCTCAATCTTTGGTTATGGTCTCATGTTACTTACCCTGGACAAATTTCTACGTCAAGATTTGATTGTTCGAGCCTTTTTAGTAAAAAAATCTAGTCATTCTATTATTTGTTTCGGCTTGAACTAGTTCTTGAATTATAAGCACATATCTAATTAATTCTCACTTTTATTCTCCTATAGTGTTTAGGTGTAATTGTTCCACGTTCAGTACAATAATCTTCTATTCATAGGTCCAAGGGACAATGGGCGATAAACCTAGCTACAATTGTTAGTTGTCTCAGGCAACATTATCAGGGAAAAACTATTTTGTTCATTTTCAGCAATCTCACCTAACATCTATCACTGTCATGTAATCTCTACCAAACAAGCTAATTGATTCCCCTAAACTGAAAGTGTTAGTATTACTATCTTACTAATTAGGTGCAGACAATCCACTTCACCTCTTATATATCCGGATGACAAACCAGACTACTATAAAAAATAGCCTCTGTGTGGGGATTGCAAATCTTCAATTTGAATGGAAAGAAACTTCATTTGAACATATCGGCAACAGTTATGTTAATCGAACAAATGAAAATGGAACCTAGCTTACACAGAATAAGACACGAAGTGCGAAAACTATTTCTTGTAAGTCGCATTACCATCTCAATGCAGTTAGTACTTGCGATTTCCTCATATTTCACTCAATAGGAACCAGAAAACTTGTCACTCGTCAAAACCAGAACATTTGTCAATGAATGACATATTAAAGTAAATCAACAAAATTAACAACCCTCCAGGATGTAAGAGTGCATAAAATAAAGCTCAACTACACAACATGCTGGTATCCACTATTCTACCTGTTATGCCATGTATCTAGTAAGAAAGCAGTGGTTGACAAAGGAGGCAGGTAGGTCAAACACAGGGATAGGGCCAATCACAAACCCCCACTGCATATTATTTCCCTGAGTTGTTGGATTCTTTAAAACTTGTGCTGAGTTGTATCTCCATACATTTCATTATCTATTTATGTGATTTGTATGCAGGTAAGTTGTATATGATGTGACTGACTTCATTAAAAAAAAGTTGTATATGATGTGACTGACTTCATAAGAAAAAAAGTTGCATATGATGTGACTGACTTCGTAAGAGAAAAAAGTTGTATATGGTGTGACTGATAAGGCAACAAACATGTGAGTTTAGCCATCATTAGGAGAATGAAGTAAACTTCCTTCAAACTATCCATCAATTATCCAAAACAACTAACTACACACACAGAGAAAAGAAATGAATTACAAAATCAATGGAGGAAAAGGGTGAAAAGAGCAGGAAAAAAGAAGGCCTCAGGGCAAGAATCTTTAGTCGTTCTCTTCTCCAGTTCTGAAAGAGTCAAAAGCAAAGACAAATCAACTCAATAAATGAGTAGGTTGTGCTGGTCTGGAATTCCATCCTTGAGAAGATGTTGAGATTGTAAGAACAGAGTAGGACTTGGCTGATAACGTGCGGATAGCGAATACAGAAATGTAGAAAATCCAGATATTTAGGCCATCTTTTAACAGTTAGGTATCATAGAAGAAACCATAACACATAAAATCAAAAATATATAGAGGAGTGCTATGGAAGTGCCACGCGCTTGGAAGATACAGAACAAAGTGAAAGGCAAACTCTATAGAACATTTATGACAGCAGTAATGTTTATATTAGAGAAAATATTGGCCTCTAATACCCAACATATCCCACAAGAAAAACGTAATTTCAAGATGGATGTGTAGTCATACAAGATAGGACTTGATTACAAATGACCACATCCAACAACAGGAGCAAAGCAGTACAGGGTTAGGATGAAATGAGAGACGGTAATCCGAGATGATTTTGCAATGTCCTACATATTCATCATATGCACTGACAGTACGTGTGATAAAATAAGGATTGAAGGTGATTAAATGGAATGAGGTAGACCTAAAATCACATCCATTGAAATTGCTTAAAAAATACCTACAATCTTATGGATTTAGTGCCAATTAAGCTAAGATCAGAACACAATGGACACAAAGGATCCATATAGACAATATCAAGTTATCAACTATTGAAATTACGACTTAGATGCTATTTTTACACTTACATTAGATTTGGTGTTTATCGGGGGTCCTTGTACTAGAGTTAGACTTGTATGTTCATGCTGAGATAAGTGTTAGATGTTAAAGAACTCTAATTCTAGAGAAGCCTTAGTTAGCCTTACTTGACCAATAACAAGCAACCACTTGATTATAGTATATACCAAAAAAAAAAAAGAGAATAGAAGAATAAAGGAAGGAAAAACACAGAGAAGGAGACCAAAAGTTATACGGAAAGGAGACTGGCTTATTTACTTTCCATCAGCTAAGTTTTTCCAGCATATGCGGATAAAGTGAGGAAAGTGTGTCCTGCTTACAGACATGTCATTAGATCTGCCAATAATCGATCATAATAGAGCACAGAACAGGGAGTGTCATGAAGAAGATTACGGTTTTCATGAATAAATTTACTAATTTGATTGTTTATTTGCCATTGTTATCACCTATTCCTATCCCTGATTCCTCTCTATCCACATTTCCTCTCCCTGCGGTGCTCTTGTTTTTTCTTGCTTATGCTAACTGTTTCATTTAGCTCCATTCAATTCACATGGGTGCAAAAATTAGAGAATGAACTTTCTCAAGTCCCATTGGTGAGACTTGAGAAAGTTAGGTAAAGCTGTTTGATTCAAGTATTGAGTTGCAAAGTGTAAACTTACCAAACCACTCATAACTTCAACCCAGTTCCTTAATCTACTCAACTTCACACAAGAAAAAAATACTCTTCTAATCCTATTTGAATTTTTGGTCCTCACTAACCTGAAAACCAAGTTTGACCACATCTAATATTGTCAACCAACTGTGAGTTATGACGCAGAAGGCATGAAGATATCAGCGAGAGAACTGTTATAATGCATGGATCAATATTAACTGCCAGCAAGGAACAAGTATTCATGATTTTACCGTAAAGACAAGCAAGGACACATCTGAACAGTAAGGACAAGTGGCCATGATTTTCCACTGAGAAGCTCAGAGTCAGTGTTAAACTCAATTAACAAAAAGTAAAATAAAGAAGAGTATCAACTTACAGCTTCTTCCATGAACACCGAAGAAGGCGCACCCTTCCATTTAGGATCAGTGTCCGGGAAAATTTGCCCAATATCAGGAAGCCCCAGAGCTCCCAAAATTGCATCAACAACACAATGAAGCAAAACATCACCTAAAAGAATAAAGACAAAAAAAAAAAAAAATTAATCTCTTAAACAACAGAGACGAGTCTTTATGAGCTTACATATGGTATGAAGTACATCCTCTATCCCAAAAATAAGGGAAAAGGTCCAAATTTACTCTTCTACTATAACATAATTTTACCATTTCTTGTACTATGAAACCATTTATCCGTTACCATTAGGAAATTGTCTCGTATTTTCCGTTGACTTTAATGGAACTCCAGTGAGGATAGAGAGGAACCTCAGATGCTTCCAGAACAAAAGTAACAGCATCCAGAAGATGAAGATGAATTGCTTGGTTTTATTTCATTTTTGGTGTAAACATGAGTATACGGAAGATCTAGAATCAGTAATGAATGCTTTAGGCACCTTGTAATTTTTGTTATTTAGGATTGAAGATCTTCATGATACTCTCCTTTTATTTGTAATTAGTAAACCTCAGGTTTGATTTTTTGGAATATAATACTAGACTGTTACCTTCTCAAAAAAAAAAAAAAAGAAGTCCAAATTTACCACTCTAATCTACAGTTCTAATTACTCGTTGTCATACTTCAGGTCGGAGGTTTGTTGGATTCAAGGGAAAAAATGAGACGATTTATTAACAACAAGAGTATGAATGTCTTCATAGTATAATAGAGGGTAAAATTCAGATATTTCGTATAATAGAGTGGTACCCTTTTTCCCAAAAAGAATGGAGAATTTGAGCGTCATACATCTAAGTTTTGCTGTGAATTTGTGCATTTCTTAAGCTTCTTCAAATAAAATCCACATATTTGAAAACTGCTTACTACAACTGACACTTATTTGTTGTATAATTTACATTTTTTGAAAATTATTTTAAGAAATTTTAAACAGGAAACACACATGATAAGACCGCCAAAAGAATTGGACGTCACTAGTTTCTTAATCTTGTCGAGGTAGAAGATAGCATATACAGAAACCGCAGAGAAAATATATACACCTGGCCTTTTTTATGAATGAAAATACTTAAACTTTTGCATTACAAATTATAATCAAATACATTTTCTGTAATGCTTAATCTAAACAATAAAAGAGTCAAACAAATTGGTGATCATGACCATTAATCTTCTTAAAATACAATTCACATATTTGGAAACTGCACAAAACACTACTACAAATCATACTACCAATTATAATTAAAAATAACTTCTAAAAGTGCCTTAATAAATAGTATTGTTTTAATTTGTTTGTCTTACTTTCCTTTTTAGTCCATTTCAAAAAGAATGTCTCTTTCCTTTTCTTTCTTTTTTTGGCTAACTCTTTAATTCTAGCTTTCCAGTGACATGTTTAAGACCAACAGACTAAAAGAACATTTAGTACATTCCATGGTGGCACATCCTTCTTGACTGAGCATCTTTCGCAAAGGAAACTGCATATGAATCAGCCACACTCTAACCCCTCAACTTCCCTCCTAGAGGCAGGTGTATAATCTCTTATATTCGCCTATTCTCCACGAGAATTCTAATTTATTTGTCAAAATGGTGAAGAAATGAATTCATCATTCCAATACACGCATTCAAGAACTCGAGAATAAACTAATGTCCTGTTCACAATCTCGATTGAAATCCTGCAAATGGTATTTTCCATCGAAAATCATTGCTGTGCTTTCAGTCGCATTGAATAAAATGCTAACATGTCTTTAATTTAACACCACAAGATACAAAAGTCTTCTAAATTCCGTGCTAAGTCAAAAGCAGATAAACATATTAAAATGCCAGAGAATAATAAACATATAAACATTGTTCAATCCTCCATATATGAATACAGCCAAACAAAATCACCAACTACCCCTTTTATAATTAAACAATTGTTCGAAAAATTAGTGAAAAAAACAGCCTTTGCGAAAAAATGAGTACGAGTTAAGTCAAAATTACCATCAGAGTGAGCTTCACAGCCTCTATCGTGAGGAATATTAATCCCACCAATAATCAAAGGATACCCAGGTTCCAATCGATGAAGGTCAAATCCATGGCCGACTCTAAAAGGAAGAGACTTCAATGGAGTGGAATTCGAGCTAGATGTTTCTGTTTCAGCTTCAATTGCAGCTGCAGAAGAAACCACCAAACTCCTCAAGGGTTTGTGTGTTAATTGGGGTAAAAGAGGATTTGGAGAGTGATAAGAAAAGGGCTTTTGTTTTGAGATGAGTTTAGTTGGAATTGGAGTTGAAAAAAATAGTGAAGACGCCATAGCCATAGGAATCGAGCTCAGTTTGGTGGAGAATCTCAAAAAAATTGTGTAAATTGAAGGGGATTATTCCATTTGTATGTTAGTATATAGGACGGGTGTTAGGTACTTTTGGATCTTTTCGAGGACAAGTGGCATTCTGGTCGAAATATTTCATCTAGATACTCGAACTAATTATGCTTTTATCTAATTAGACATTTTTTATTCAAAATTTCAAAAAATATGTGTTTTTCATTTGTTTATTGTATAATTATGTTAACTACGTAAAATATGTCATTTTCGTCCTTCGGAATGACTCAATTTGGAGGTGGTCATCCACATGAAAATCCAAGATCAATCTCCTTGCCTTCTGAGTCGAGTCTGTCGGAAATGATTTGTCTAGTATGATTTATATTCTCTGTGTGGTTTGCAAACTATTACACAGTGAGGGCTCATCCGAAAGCAGAGATTGTAGCGGTGGCAGGTTATTCTAAAATTTTCAAAAAAAATATGACATTTTCTTTAATTATACATATCAACCCCATTAAAAATGACTGGAGTTTTATGACTTGTTAAGGAATATAAATTTAAAGGAAAAACACATTTTATGTGATTAACTTAAGTACATAATAGATCATAAAAACACAAATAAAATATTTTAGAATTTGACAAAATTAAAGAATTTGATATGTATTAAGCCTAAAATAAAAAATTTGTACCTAAGCCTAAAATAAAAAATTTGTACCTAAGTCTATATAAGATAGATGCTTTTTCATACACTGTATTTGAGAAATAAATAAAGTGAAATCTGGTTTGGGTTGGGTACGGTTGGGTGGGCTTTATTTTATTTGATAAAAAAATTAGTTGGGTCAATGAAAATTGATTACTTATTTAGTTAAAGGCAAAAATGTTCATTATCCCTGAACTTGAAGCTTTTTATTCAGTATACATCTAAATTTTATTTCGTTTTAATTATCTCCGAACTTGTTTATTACTCCATCGCATGCACCTTTATTGTCCACCTACTCCAATCGTGACTACACGCGCGTGACAGGTTGACAAAAGTGGTGATATGAATTTTCAGCTGGATAAATAATAGCCCCACCTAGCCACAATTGTTTTGAATTTAATCAGAAATATTAATGGCAGTAAATGCCAACTTAAACGGGTCCATTTCCCCACTTTTCGAAGAACACTCATGACTCAACCAACGTCTCTTCGTCTTCTTAAATTTATTTTGTGTATATATTTTTTTTTAATTAAAATCTTTAACTAAGTAAATTAAACTTTAATACAAATTAGGTTATTATATTACACACATTATATAGGAATTTAATTAATACAAATTTTGAAACAACATCAGTTCATGAAAAATAGGTTGTTAATTAAGATTATTTTTTTAAATCTAAAAATTGAATAAATATAACTGTTTGTTTTCTCAGCATTTAAATATTAAAAAATTGGTGAAAAGCTCACATTTTTGTAAATGCAAAATAATTCTCATGTTTTAGAAGACAAATTATTTTAAACAAATTTTGGTAGCTATTGAAAGAGGTGGGTGGTGGTTGAAGAGAATCAAGGCCAGTTTCTCGCTTATTGCATCGTCATTTTTTTGGATGTATTATAATTCAGAATTGGAGGAGTCTCATATAAACAAACAAGTCTCCTATTATAATTTATGAATTTAGCAAATGCAATTAAAATGAAAAAGAGAAAAAAATTCTGAAATTTGAAAAGGGAGAAGGAATTAGGGAGAATAAATAGTTAGAGAATAGAGAGAGAAAGTGCTGAAAAATATGCCAAATATTAAAGAAAAATAGAGATTTTAGGTTTTTTTTTTTACCGTTATAACTTTATGATGTGGGAAAAAATTACTTCCTCACGCACCTAGTAGAGTTTATTGTCAATTTCTACACAAGGTGAACAATAAAGGTGTACGCGATGGAGGAATAAATAAGTTCGGGGGTAATTAAAACGGAATATAGTTTAAGTGTACACTGAATAAAAAACTTCAAGTTCAGGGGAGTAATGAACACTTTTGCCTTTAGTTAAATTTCATATCAGATTTTTGTTAATTAAAGTGCAATTCTGTTAATCAGTTTTTTTTTTTATGTTTGATACACAAATAAAAAGGAAACTTACATAAATATACTATATTAAAAAGTATTTATCATTTATAGTAATATCATTTTTTTTCACTTATTCATTTATAATACAATTTTAATACATATTACAAAGAACAATTTATCATTCACATAGAATATAACTTTTATTGATGGATAATACATTTATCACACATTTTAATACATTTATAATACAATGTGTCAATTTCTTACCAAACAAACATAATATATTTTAAAAAAATAGTTATAATACATATATATTGCATACATAATTCATTTTTAATACATATTGCAAATTTAACATAGTATTGCTATAAATGATAATAAATAAAAAAATATCGCTCAATAATCTATATCTATATAATAGGAGAGGTGATAACGCCTATGTGTCAACACCACAATTAATCTCTAATTTGAACTTTAAAATTATCAACTAATTAAATAGAATTAATTTAATATTTTAATTAAAGAAAAAAAAAGTTACTGTTTTAAAAGAAAAGGTTACAGTTTTTTAACCAATTAAAATTATTAGTTTTTTAAAAAAATTTAAAAAAACGTTGCAGTTTTAGAAGACATGTTATAGTCTTTACTTTCCAGTTTTTGAAAAACAAATAAATATATAATAATAATTTAAAATATAATAATAATAATAATAATATTTTATCTTTTAAATATCTATATAATAATAATAATAATAATCTCCTATATATTTATAATTGGAGAGGTGATAGCGTCACATGTCAGTACCACAAAATTCAACTGTTTTATGTTTTAAAAAATAAAATTTAAAAATCTTTGAAATTTTCTTATAATAATAATAATAATAATAATAATAATATATATATATATATATATATAAAATAATGAATTTGAAATGCAAACAGTTGTTTCCACGAAAATGTTGGAATCAAATAACATGTTAAAAATCATTATTTATAATTAGAATTAAAAAAATTGTTATGGAATTTTTTCATACTTTTAAGAAATACAAATTGAAACCCTTTTTTTTTTTATATATATATATAACAAATTTCTCAAATTTCTATACAATTAAAATTAAATATCTGTAATTACATTAAATAATAAATTATGATTTTGGAAAAAAACCAGAATAAGTTAGAACAATTTTAAAAATAAATTATTTTAATTAAATAGTATTAAAAAAAATTATTTAAAATTTTACTTCTCCTAAATTTCCCCTCAAGTCTACTGCTTTAATTAATTAAAACCCTTTTTAAAATTAATGTTAGACCAGTTTTAAAAATAAATTCCTATTAAGATAAGATTTAACAATTAACAACTTCCTTCCACGTTTGAAGATATACACAACCCTTTAATTGTGTCAACTGTTATCTAAACCATAAAACCACTTACTTCATAATTCATTTCACACTTATGCCAAGTTTCTGCATTGTTGAAATAGATCTCTGATTTTATGGGAATATGATGATGCAAAGAGGTTGTTTCATGTATCAAGCACAATTATAAAAGTGGTAAGCTATTATTGATTACATTACAACTAAAGAGACTTAATTGTTTTTAATGGCTGCATTAGGAGAAGGTGGCAATTGTTTAGTTGTAACATCATCAAAAGGAACATAATTTTTTTTACATCTAATATAATGTAGCATGTCTGTTTGATATTTTATTAACACCAATTATAGGATGATACATTTAAGTAGATGTTGTGGATGTAGTTTAGGATGAAAACAACACTTGAGAAAAGAATATGCAAGTTTTAGTTACCTTGGATGCAAACTGCAAAAGAAGCACAACATTATTTTTTTTCCATGTCAATCATGTATATGTGCTTTATTTATATCTGTGTATGGAATTTACGAATCATTTGGAATTCTGCATTCTTAATTATTTTTCATTACATATATGTTTTGTTTTTTATCACCTTTTGTTGTAATTCCCTCTTAATTATAAGATAGTTATTGTTATTTCAATTATGATGAAGATTTAATGACACTTCTCAAGTTCTCATTATAAGATTGTTTACACATCTATACGCTGTCTATGATCATTATTTGTGGCTATTTGGACTTATATGAGTAATGTAAAAAAGTTAATAGGGAGATGTTGGGAAGACAATGTAAAGAACAAGTATACGAAGAAAATAGTAAAAATAAATCTTTCCTTATGATTTGGGTGTTGTAGGTAGAAAAAAATGTCAAATGTATTAAATTGTATTAATTCAATTATTTTTGTTATACTTTATTAAAGCAAGAATTTTGTGAGAAAACATATTTAAAAAAATAGTGTTAATTAGTATGATTTTTATTTTGGTCAATCTCTTTTTCTTTTATTGAATAGAATGAATAGTGTTGCTTAATTCTTTAGTGAGCATCTACTTATATTGTGACAATGATTTGCAAGAGTTTAATAAGTTATTATTGTTATCAATGCGAATTATATTGATTATTTATTACTTTTATTGTACTACCAAAAAAGAGAAAGAGGCATACATGAATTGAACATTAAGTAATAGTATAAATAATAGCATACTCAGTGTAATTTTCTAAGGTGGATCTACAAAGAAAAATTCGCACTAAATTATTTTTGATAGACCTTAAATCAATGAATGAAATTACGAGAAAAAAAATATAAAAAGAGGGTAAATATAAATAAATGCAGATGTATTAACAAAAAATATTAAACTTATAACAAAAAAATTAATTTTTGAATACTTACTATGGTAAATCAGTAAAAAATATATTTAATTTTGAAATTCTAAGTGGAGAAGAATGTTATAAATAAATAAATTATGCAATATATTTTGTTAGTTTAGAATCAATGTAGTTATTTTAAATTTCAATTGAGATATAAAGATTCTTTTTGTTATTTAAGTTTATGTAATATAAGTTGTTAGTATAGAATTATATATATATATATTATTTTTTTATCTATATTTTTCTTATATTATTAAGAGAATGGGGAAAATGCCCATAACGCCCACACAAAACATATCATTTATCTATAAAAAAAAAAATCTACTTTGGTTGGAAAGCCATTTAAGTAATTAATTTTTGGAAATAAATTTATTATAATATCATCCTTCTATAAGAATTATATAGTACTAAAGTATCAGTATTTTCAAAAAAATTAAAAAATAATTAAATTGTATTTAAAAAAAAACAAACAAATGCACGTGTATTGGTAGTTAATATTTCAAAATTAGTGGGATCAGTTTAAAATTTATGTATATGTGTAAAACTTACGCAACAGTAACTACCATAAAATTTCAATTTTTTAATTAAAAAAATAATCCTAAAAAAAAGTTTTTAAAAAACCGTAATATTTAAAATAAAAATTTTAACTTTCAAAACTATAAAAAATAAAAATAAAAACACACACGCTAAAATTTTGGTTTTGAGCCTAATTTTGTGGAACTCTATCAAGTATTATCTTTTAAATATCTTAATTTAAAAAATATTGAGCCTAATTTTGTGGAACTATCAAGCATTATCTAATTTTGTGGAACTATCAAATATTATACTTTTAAATATCTCAATTTAAAAAATATTACATATATATATATATATATATAAGTTTAAACAATAATAATAATAATAATAATAATAATAATAATAATAAAATAATAATAATAATGTGCTTAATCTGATAAAGCTCAAATCAACATAACACCTTATTCATCCACATTTATATCTTTTCTAATACAATTCAAATCAAGATTTTAAATAACTAAAATATCTAATAAACACTTTGAGTAAACCTAATATAGCGGATATATCAATTAAGATTATTTTTACATTTAAAATCATTTTTTTATTATAATTCACACAAATTAAAAATAGTAAATTGCTAATGTATCAATATGTCATTTAATTTTTTAAATTTAAATAAAACATTAGTTAAATATATCAATATATTGAATCTTTTGATTTTGAATAAAACATTAGTTAAAGATACATGATTTCTAACTATCCTTATTAATCTCAACATTAAATGTTTTTCTTTATAAAATATATACAGATATAATTTGAAATTAACAAAATATATTGAACTAAAAATACCATTGTGGACAAAATTTTAATATTTAAAACACAATTAATTTTATGTATCCTTATATAATTTATAAAACATTGATAAAAAATAAAAATTAATAATAAATAAATAAATAATATATAATATATATAAATATATACTCTCACTATTCACTAATAATTCATAATTTTCATTTTAAAATTAAAAAAATTATTCATTTTAAAATATCCGTGCAACGCGCGGGTACGTATACTAGTTATTTTTTAAAAGGCAATCATCCAAGTAATTTTTCCTTTTAATAAGTATTCTTTGTACATTTTGATTACTAGTTTTGGACATCCACTTTCAAATTTGGGCCTACTTCAGCATCCAGTTTCAAATTTGGGCCTACTTCATGGGCCTCTACAACCAAACTCAGCCCAACAAAACTGTAGTGGTTTTTCTCATGCATTCACTGATATTAGGGTCTCAACTGCTTTCTCTAAAACCCTTTCGCTCTTTCCCTTTGTTCACCAACCCTCTCTTCCTCTTTGCTAATTGAAACTCGTTTTCTACCAGCGTATAAAGAGGAAGAGAGCGTTGCAAAGAGACAATTTTCACCTCCGATCGTTGGCTATGGCGGCGCCGGAAGCTCCCGTTTGCTACGTCGGAGTTGCCAGAAAGTCTGCTGCCTTCCGTCTCATGAAACAAATGGTTCGCAATTTTCATTCTACTTTCATATACATTTGTAAATGCTCGTATTTGTCTGTAATGTACTGAATTGAATTGCTAAGCTTGAATTATTTTTGTTTTTATGGTTTGATCCCTGTCATTTGAGTTGAAATTTGGTAACTTTGCATATTCGTGTTCTAGAAAACCACAGAAAATGAGATTAAGAATAATTATTTGTTTTCTATGAAAAATGAATTACATAAAGTTGTAGAAATGTAAATACCAAATTGGAATAAGTTATATATTTGTACTCTCCTTTGTCTCCATAGTAATATTAAAGCTCGAGGATTTTATATTTGTTTAATTTCCATGAATTTTGTGATTAGGAGAAGTGAATGATATCAATTGAGTGATGCTGAGCTTTTGATTTTGAGACTTACTCTATGTATGATGTATATTTTGATTCGGGATTAATGAGAGGTTTTCTGGTGCTCTGTACCATGTACACCCCTAACTGCAATGAACCAATGATGGAACTAGGAACTTGTATTGCTAGTTAATCTGCAAACTTTCCATAGATACATATATTTCTAATACGTATGAAATGCGTGTTCAATAGGGATGGGAAGAAGGAGAAGGCCTAGGCAAGAACAAGCAAGGAATCAAAGGATATGTCAGAGTTCAGAACAAACAAGACACTGCAGGTTTTTTTTGACTGCTTTATTGCTTCTGTAGTAGTAATGTGCTCTGTTACATTGCTGCAGTAAGGAAAAAGAACAATTCCCCCTTCTCCTCTGTGTGTGTGTGTGGAAGGGGGTTTAAGGGGGGGGGAGGGGGGTGATTGAACGAAATAGAGATTCCTTAGCACTGCAATGAAGTAGCAAGTGATTGCGACCGAGTGCTATTCTGCTTCACTGGGTTGCGTGGAAACTGAAGTTGGAAGAAATTTGTTACCTTCTTTATCATTCGGCTTTCAAAAATCAATAATTAGTTGTTTTTGTTTTTTAATTATGAAATAGGTATCGGTACAGAAAAGCCAAATGAATGGGCTTTTGACACTGCTCAGTTTGATAGCATACTTAAAAGATTGAAAGTGGTAACTCTCTTTTTAGACTTTAGTTTTAATTAATTAGTAAGTTTGTTTCCAATTTTCTATATGACTAATATTCTTTTATGTTATTTGGCAGCAAACAGCTGAAACCAACAATGATGAAGGTATATTGAATTGGAAATTGTTCTTAATTTATAATTGAACTTTTTCATTCTGTTGTATGAATTATTTTGGCTGTTTCTAACAGTAAAAGAGAAAAAAGAAGCGCAAAATGACACGGCAACAGGAACTTCTAGTGGCAAACAAGAGACTGTTGCTAAGGTTACGAGGCCTCAAGGAAGGTGAGCAAGTTAACGTCACTGTATGCTTCTTCATGTGTGGTGAGCTGGAGCCTGGAACACACTGTAATAATATCTTTTATATTTCTGTGCACCAGATATAAGAAAAGGGAGAGAGGGAAGCTTGTGCATGCATATTCAGCTCAGGATCTTGAAGGAATTCTTGTAAGTTTACTTTTGCATGACAACTGTGTTTCCACTATATGGATATTGATTAAGGATATACCAAGCTCACCAGCAATTTATCCTTGATGTTTTCTCTGAGGATGTTAATTTATTATTGTTATAGACAATCAATGAACAAACTATTTTTAGGGTACTTGACCATTCAAAACCTGTATACTTCCATAAAAATTAGGAGTCCTGGCAATAAAATTGAAAATGTTTGTTTCTTTTATATGATTTAATATTCACTTATTCAATTACATAAGAAAATTGAAAATTGTATCAGCACTTGGTATCTGTTCTAGTTGGAGGATAGAGATACTCGTGAAAGAGTCAAGGTTTGATGAAGCTTAGTGGAACCATGATTGTCTTATACAAAAAAAATGCAATCACTTGCCCATGTTTGAGTCCTTATTTGACTCAAAAGCTTGCAATTCATGCTCCTTTTGGCAATATCTTCAAAAAAAAAATCTGCTCAGCCAAATTTGCATTTTATGTAGGTCAAAAAGACAAAGACTTCTCAGACAAACGATGATCAGAAGGTACCAGATACAGCAGAGACTATTATTGTTGCTGATGATGCATGTAAGTTCTTGATATGTTAGTTGCAGTTAGGCTGCCTAGGCCTCCTCTGATCTAGTAGATGTTTTCTTGCTATGTTAGTTTCCAATCAAAATTATCGAATCAAGGCCCATAAACAATGTAGGAAGATTGTGTTCTTCCATTGATTTGCTTTGTCTGGGTAGGGTTTTCTTTTTTGGTTGGTGGAAGGAGAATTTGGAAATATGAGTAGGTACTAATTTCTGTCTGACCTGCATTGCAGCTCCTGTTTCTCAATCATGTCTATAAATATTTCTTCATTTTCTTGGAGGGTGGTGGGATCGTTGTGGTGGTGTATGTTTATAAGTGTGTGTTAATGTGTGTGCGAATGTTTAACAAGGATATGTTTACGTGAGATGAGGAATGGATTTTAATACTTGTTGAACCTGGATTGGGCTTTTAGAGATGAGTGCTGATTGTTTACTAAAGTAATTCTTTTTTGCCAGGGAATGAAGATCAAGGGGTTCCCCCAGAATGGTGGGGCTATAAAAATGGATTTGTCTCAGGAGGATTTCTTGGAAGTCAAGCTCGGAGAAAAACGTCATCCTCATCAGATAAGATGCGAGACTTCAGTGAGAGGACCACATTCCATGAGGATGATCAAGAAAATCTTTATAATCTTGTTCAAGTATGGTTTCCAACCAATTTGAAGAAGCATAGATTTTATGCTAATTGCTATAAATGAGTTGAACTGTCACTGTCCCCTCAACACAAGTGTGACACTTCTAATGAAGCTTTATCTTTACTAACTTCACCCAATACATCTATATCTTCTCATAACTGTAATGTTGGCAAATATTATCAGGATCTGATTACTTATATAGTGTAATTGAAAAACTGTAAGATACATATGCCTAGGTAACAAGTGAAGGTGCAACGTGTGTACTGATGTACAGTTTATTAGAAGGTTGCAATTTTTTATTGTTCTGATATGAATATTTTCGAATTAGCTTTCTTGCTGATGTTCTCTAGTGATGCATATTAGTATAAGAGAAGTTTATCAGATAAGATAATGATAATAATGTCTTTCAACTGCAGAACACAGCCACAACTGGAAAACAAGGACTGGGTATCAAGGACCGGCCGAAGAAGGTTGCTGGTTGCTACTTTGAGGGGAAAAAGACGTCTTTTGATGATAGCGACGATGAAGATTCTTCTGAGTCAAACCCTCCCATGAAAGAAGAACATGAAGAAATCAATGGCCCAGTCAAAAATGATGAACCAAAATTGAAGCTGAAGAAATTGTGTAAACGGCTGTTGAAACAGGTTGCCTTATATTGTTTTTGTCTCTGGTTTAAGTGATTTATCCAAATTATGTCTTGACTTCCTTCTATTGATGTCTCATACTCTAGGCACCGGGGAACTCGTTAAAGCTGAAGCAGCTTAAAGTGCTAATTGATGAACAATCATCAGATTTTTTCTGCAATTTCTCTAAAAAAGAGGCGCTTGCGTTTTTGAAGGGCAAGGTAAAGTACTTTTATTGCAATCTTGAAGTCTTCTACAGGACACATATTGTTCTCTGTCTTTGCAATCATCTTTTTGGATTGTTCTTTTAGCATAATGATGATGTCTCTCCTTGTATGCAGCTTGAAGGCAGTAACAAGTTCTCAGTGGAGGGAAAGAGGGTGTCTCTTTCTTAAAGAGAACTGAAAGAATTTTGCCGTTGCTGAGATTAACTGTAGTAACGAAATGTAGATGGCCACCGAGACTAGGTTCACAGTAAATCAAGTTTATTTTGTTTTGCTGAGATATATCAAGGTGCACAGCATTGCGTTTAGGGGAGTACAGCATTTAGGCAGTCATTTCTTCACCCAGTGATCTGCCCTTGTTCTTTTTCTTCTCCTCCTTCTCTTCTACGGTTCTACCACCCCTCCCCGCTGTTTTGTTTTAATCTTTTTTTTTTGGGTGATAATTTGTGTTTTTTGGCCAAGGAATAGAGGTCGGTATAAGTTGTATTATTTAACAGATGCATAATTATTTGATTGTTTCACATTTATAATTTTGTTATTGCACAAATGAGATGAGAGATTTAACTCCCCTTTCCCAGCTGAATGGCCATATTTTTTTCTTTATTATAGAGTGGTCAATTCGGTTCGTCTCTATATGATTGATTGTGTAGTCACCTTGCAGGCTCGCCCAGTCAGCACGGACCCTGTGAGCTCTAAATTGATACACAATCATAACACTATCCTGGATGTTGTTCAGTTTAACCCTAGCCTGGATGTGTTCAGTTTATTTTGGGAATTTGTTTGAGATTGCATCTTTTGCCCTACTGGTCAACGATGCAAACTTCATTCGAATGCCCTAATCTTATCTCTCAATGTAAGACGTGGTGTTTTGGAGTTATATCATAAGTGTATAACATATCACTGCATAAGTAAGCACTAATGGTTTCAATTTCTAATACGAAAATTAATTTTTAAATTTTGAACTTCCTCCATCGTTCAGATGGCATTCAATTCTGGAAAACGCAATATTTTCTCAGTACTGTTTTCAATGAGTGGTCGAATTATTAGAGGTAGTTGGCCTGTACTATTTTTGTCGCAAGGAACTTAACCAAGTAATCATATCCATGACAATAAAGAGCTTCAATCTCAGCCCTTCGACCACTTTGAACCATTGCTGCCACCTCTTCTTTGTAGCTATCCTGGTAAAAATAGGTGAATAAGATTTTCCAAACCAAATAATGGAGGAATAAATGGCGTTTACGTAGTAACTGGAATTATACCTGCAGAATCTCTGATGACATCAAGCTCTTGGCAATCTGGAGATCTCGAGGTTTCAAAGGGACCAAACATTCTTCAGGTATAAGTTGATTAATATCATCCTTTCGCAGTCCTAACCACTTGACATTACAAGCTAAAATAACATGTAGAGTAATGAACTATTATAAGTGAAGTTAAGATAGCAAGGACATATGATTCAATATACTTCCTAAGAGAAAAGTGCACCATATCTGTATGCTTCAAGTCCCATCCCTATGCTTCCAAACTTGAAGGTGCAAAGAATTGCTAATCCAGCTGGATTCCTTAAAAATCACAATTTGATTTGTAAGAACTTTGCTCTGCAACTATGTGGTGACAATACTAGTGAAGTCATTTATACCAGTCAACCAGCCCCAAGACTGGCAAATTAGGGAACATCTGACACATTCGATGAAGTAGAAACCTGAATATGTTTTTAGAGATTAGAATATGTAATGAGTTAATAATTGAATGGACAATCTTCTAGCAGCTATTCTGTGAGCTAGAACATCAGAATAAACGAGTTTTCTTTGAAGATGTTTATAACTCTTCACCTCACCTGGTGACAATATCAGGAAATCCTTTGGCAGTAATCAGAATGCATGGAATCTGATTGAATACACGATCCTCTGCTAGTCGCTGGAATATAGCATGCTAAAAAGTGGAACTAGTTTTAGTTTCTTGCAAAAAATGATTGATTAGAGTTTCCAACAAGTGATAAATTACCTTTTCCACCATGATGATGTATCGTGCATCTGTTTCCATGGTTAATTTTTCCAACAATTCCAGGTCTCCTGATATAGCATAACCCGAAGATCCACAAGTAGAGCAGTCAACAACTTCCTTGTCTGGCTCCTATCTCAGTGGTTTAAAGAAAGAAACTTAAGTCATATATCCATCTTTAGAAGAAAGAAATACCAAGTTCTAAATGTTGGATAAACTGCCTATTTCAAATTCTTGAACAAGCTTTAAATAGGAACTTAAAGAATTGTACATCATGTAAATATTAGGTTCCTTGAGTTTTAGCACAAAATCAAGATACAAAGCAAAATAGTTGATCATAGACGGCTACCAGCAGGTAGCTTTTACCAACTATAGAAACTTGGAAACATTGAAAGTTTGACTAGATTGGCTCAAATTGAAATCAATCAATCAATCAGCTGTGCCTCAATTATACACTAGTTGAGATGGGCTATATGAATTCTCTATATCCATATGTTGTACATGGCCTATTTCATTCCAATATGACAGATCATGTTACTGGCCAAGTCAAGGTACTAATACTGCTATGCGTTTGACTAAATTAAAGTATAAACATTTGAAATTACAACCAAAGGGTTGATAATAGTACCTGTAACAATAAACGGCCTGCTATTGCCCCTCTGCTTGATGCCATTATTCCAAGGCTATAACGGCTGCATCGAAGCAAAGCCACCAAGTCTGTTCCTCATAGATAGTAAATGAAGGACCTCGTGTTAACAAAATCAACCAAACACACAGATCATATTCAGAAATGATGAAGAAAGAAGAAACAACAATGACCTTGGATGGTCCTATTAACCTGCAATTGAGAAGTGAAATAATCTGGTGAATCACAGAGCAGCTTGTAGTATAGCTCTCTCTGTGTCACCCTCTTTTCCTGAACCAGAATTTGGTAGCACATCTCCATAACCTTCCAAACTTGATCACAAAAACACAGCCAGCATTATTGATTTGTCCATAAGTAATTCAATGGTAAGAAACTTGTAGTCTTTTACCTCTTATAAATGACTTGGCACTATTCTCTCTCGTCAAAGATCGCGTGCAAAAAGAATGGGACAGGAAGATCCGTGAATCACTGGTAAGTAACCCACGGCTCACTCTGCTATTGCTGGAGTTCCTACTGATCTGTATCAGCCATATATATAAATTATCAACTATGCCTGTTGTTGACGTCCACTATATGAATCATCTGTATCCATTTATATTCAGGCTTAATTCATCCCAGAACTGGTAAATCATTTGTTCTCTGAGGTGACAGAGAGGTTCACATATAAATCTCCCAAAATTGCTAAATTTTGTTCCAAATCTACGTTTTTCTTAAATTCCTCTTCTGATATGAACAATAAGCATTCTGATCAATTAAGAAAGCATAAATAAGATGGAGTTTATCAGCTGTTTTGGGATTTCATTATAACATGCACAGAAGCTACTGATACTTACAGCACGCATATAAAGTAGGCTAAAGGTGCAAATTATAGAGGGATTTTGTTTCGAAAAGATGAAGAGGTAAAATTTCAAACCAGTGATAGATCGGAAATTGACGGAGAGTTTGAACTTAGAGCTTTGAGAAAATTCAGGACCGCAACTTCGATTCTAGCTCGAACCTGAATAGATAAATTCGATTAGATGAGAAAACAAAGACATGCTGAAATCGCAATACGGTTTGAATTTTGAATCTAACAGTTCAACTTTTCATATGGACTGAAAATTATCGATCCGATTTAATTTAATTGAACTTCTAAATGAAGCAATTCATACATTCAACACTGCTACAAATCTGCGAATATTTTTGTGACGGAGAGTTACCTGTGAAGGAGGAAGGATATCGGCGTAGCAAAGGTGTTGATCGGAGAAGAAAATGGTTGATCTGCAAAACTCTCCCATGCTTCATATGGCGGTAAATCTACAATTTGAATTCGGAGGCTAAGTATTTATATAGGGTTTGATTTGGCCCACTTTTGGATATGGGCTGAATTTATAACACTTCACTTGGGCTATATGATAAGCAAAATTGGGGCCGCCGATGGGACAAATTCCAGTCGATTTAATTGCATAGTTTATCGTTTAAATGAGTTGGTCTTAAATTTTTAATTTTTGTCCTAGAAATCCAACTTTAAGGGTGTGCGGCATAACTTTTGGAGTATTATAATTCAAAAATATCAAGTTATGTCTCGCGAGAAAGTTATTTGCCTTGACGGATAGAAATTAAAGACCAACAAACTAGGGACATAAGTGCAAATGACTGTTTCCATCAAATAAAAAACTCAAGAAGAATTAACTTAAATAGACGACTATCCAATAACTTAAAACTAAAAATAATCTGTGAATTTTTATTTTTTAAAAATCTTGGAGTATTAAAGATTTTATTTGTATATAAAAACACATCATAAATCTATTCCCACTTAAACAGAATCTGAAAAGGCCAAAATATTTTTCGAAATTCAAAAAAAAAGAAAAGAAGTCCAAACCAAATGGAATTACTGCCTGCTCTGTTTCTGTTTCGTCTTTATCTTCTCGTACATTTTACAGTACTATTCATAACAAACTCTTCCCATTTCCATTTTTCTCTTCCTTATATAACCATTTCTCTGTAGACAAACAACAAAAAATGGCGACAAACAGCAATGAAATCGACAATAACTTTCTTACATTGTCACTATCTTTTCCTCCTCCTCCCGTCGTAGCACCGCCACCTCCACCGCCACCACCACCATCTTCTCGCCGTCCACGTAAGCGAAAGCGCACATTGAAAAGCGAAACGATTCCACCGCCTTATCCATGGGCGACTAATCATCGAGCAAAGGTTCACAGTCTTAACATGCTACGATTGAATCAGATATCAACGATAACCGGTGAAGTTCAATGCAGAAGATGTGATAGGAAATACGAAATAGGATTCGATTTGTGTGATAAGTTTGCACAAATTGGAAGCTTTATTTTGGCAAATAAAGAGTTGATGCATCAACGTGCACCGAGTATTTGGATGAATCCGATTTATCTGAATTGCAAATTTTGTGAACAAGAGAATAGTGTGAAACCGATTATTGCATCGAAGAAGAAATCGATTAATTGGGTTTTTTTACTATTGGGTCAGTTTATTGGATGTTGTACGCTTGATCAGCTCAAGTATTTCTGCAAACATAACGAGATCCACAGGACGGGTGCTAAGGATCGTGTTCTTTATCAAACGTATTTGAGTCTTTGCAGACAGCTTGATAATACTGGCCCGTTTTATTACTAAAAGTATGAAAAAGTGTCATCATGAAAAGAAGGCTAGAAGTTAAATGCAATAGGCTAGAAGTTAAATGGGATTATTATTGCTAGGATGATTAACATTTAGCTTTAGTTGAAAAAAGTTTATGTTTTCTTCTGTACCCAACTTTTATTTTGGCTAATTAAGACGTAGCAATAGATATGTTGTGTTTTTTTTTTTTTTTTTGTTAATGTTAAAGTTAATTTCTTGTTCAGTATCATGTTTTCAAATTTTGTCAAGGTTTGTTAGAGGGTAAAATGGAAAGTTATTGTCCTCGTTTTTAAATAATTTACTCTTTTAATAAGTTTATTTTGTATTATTTGTCTATTTTTTCTCTTTCATACTCCCTTTGTTCATTTTTATTAGACATTTGGCACAATATTGTAAAAATATTTACTCCATTTGTTTCTATTTATATATCGTTTTTATTTCACAAAATCAATGCATAAATGACACTTTTATTTCTATTTTATCCTTAAGAGTTATCTTTAGCCTTGAAAATATGAATTTGACCAACATAGAAAAACAAAATCATGTCAATATAATTTAATCAAAATAAATTAATTTATATTCATTTATTGAAAATTTGACTTCAAGTGAATTTTAAATGAGTTTACAACGGTAAACTTACATAGTTAATATTAGGTCTTGGAAAAAGATTTGGAGAATAGTATTTAATGTCAAGGGTAAAATATGGAAAAAATTAATTGTCTTTTCTTAATAGGTCAAAAGTGACAAGCAAAAATGAACATCTATTTTAGAAATAAATAATAAGTAAAAATAAACGAATAGAGTACATCACTTAACAAATAGAAAGGTACTTTTACTAATTATCATTTTACTTTTTCTAATACATGCTATTTATGTACTTACAAGTGCAAAATGAGAGAATTTAGGTTATTTTTTTAATTGACAAGTATATTAAGACAAATTTTTTTAACAATATGCATAAATAATTAAAATGAAAGGAGTATTTTCTTAGGAGAAATATTAAAACAATTCCGAACACACCCTAAATCTTTGTTGCTTTGGAATAGTTTGGATTCAGTCAAGCCTTTTCCAGTGTCCAATAATAACAATAATGAGTAGTAATTAAAAGGGCTTTATGAATACTATTCAGAATTTCCACAGAAGATGCATTTTGATTATGCTTTTAATGTTGTTACCTTTTTTTTAATTGACATCAATTTAGTTATGTTGTTACTTTTAATCATCGACATCAATTTAATACTCCCTCTATTCTATAGTATAAAGTGAATTTATGAGATAATGCACACATATTAAGAAAAATATTTAAGGACATACTCACTCCGTTCAATAATAGTTGTCTATTACTCCCTCTATTTCAAATTAATTGAATTGTTGAGGTGTTTCACACCCTTTAAGAAAAGAAGATTAAGACATAAATTAGGCATAACTTTCCATTTTTACCCTTATTAATTATTGTCAAATTTATGATTAAAATAACTAAATATTAATTAATAACTAATTCCAATGCTAACTAAAGAAGGCTAAAATTGGAAGAACATTCTAAAAGTAGTCTTGAAAATTGAACAGTTAAGGTAATTTGAAAAATGAAAAATGTCCCAACAATTCAATTAATTTGAAATGGAGGGACTATACTATTTTGGATTGTCAAATAATACTTGTTCACTTTATGAAATCAATGGATAATTTTACACTTATTTGCGAATTTACTCTTATCATATTCCTTTTCCTATTACATTTTTAGTGGGATGATTTGCATTTAGCTTGATTCTAGTGGCCCGTTTGATTACTTGAAGTATCAAAATGTGTTGTTAAAGTGTTGCTTTTGTTATTTGTGGGTGAAAAACAGGCTAGAAGTTAAATAGGAATGTGTAAAAAATAATTGTTGGGATGGCTTTCATTTAGCTTTTAGCTGACACTACAAGAAAACAACCTTTTTGTGCCGACACAAATCGCTACAGAAAGTCAAAATATCGCCACTAATAACCTATCGTAGCGATCCATGGGTCGTTGGTTATACTAAATGACTGATATTTTTCAGCGGCAACAACACAAATAGTCACCAACGGTTTAGCTTTTGTGGCAACTAATGCAAATCACCTAACAAAAACATATTAAGGCAACAATAATTAGCATAGTGAAGTTACAATTTTGCCCTTATTAATTATGATTCCAAAATAAATTTATTCAAGATAACTAATTAATGTTGGGGGAAGTTTAAATTTTCAAGAAGTTTAAATGAGGGTATAATAGGAATTTTTTTTTGTCCTTTCTTGATTTGTCAAAATGGACAAGTAAATAGGGACATCTAAAAGAGGAAATATGGACAAGTAAATAGGGACGGAGGGAGTAGAAAACATTTCTCAACACACTCTAATTATCTTTGTTGCTTTGGATTCAGTCAAGTCTTTTCCAGTTTCCAATAATAATTATTAGTAGAGTAATTAAAAGGGCTTTATTGAGTACTTATCATAAATTCCACAAACGATGCATCTTGATTATGCTTTTAATGGTGTTATTGTTTTTTAATCGACATCAATTTGTTGTTACTTTTTGTTATCGACAAACAATTTACGTAGTACGATTGATTTGCCCCTGCAGCACAACAAATGTTTACTCCAAATCATACACTTTGAAAATATGTATATGATTTGACGCGAAGTTGATGATTTGATGCAAAAAGAGATGAATTATTCTCTACTTTTTTTAATTATAAAGAAATTCAGCTTTGTAAACTTTGATGGGAAGGAACAATGGATCAAATGATAATTAACTAAGGAAAAAATTTTTTGGCCAGAAAATTTGGTCAGAATGATATTTTTTCTATGTTATTTTAACTTTTTAAACATTTTTACCCTTTTAACTTAAATACATTTTAACTAAATATGGAAAAAAGATCAGTTTGTTTTAAAATAATTTTTTTTTTATAGTTTTTAAAATTTTCTGGCCATTTAGCACTTCCCATTAACTAATATCGATAAAAACTTGAGCATTCTTTGTTAATGTACATATTTTTTGCCGTTAATTTCTTTTTTTTTGTTGTTGTTGAATTGCGTTTAGATTTTATGTGTAGCAAATAAAATATTCTTGTACTAAACATTACAAGCCACTGCCAAACTATATTACATAGCCCGGCTTCAAATTGACTTCATATCGACCTCTTTTACGTGTATGTGTCGAATTCTTCAAAAGTAGTATATTTTTGCATCATTTAATACTGGTGCAACAACATTTTTGGAGAATTCGACCAACGTAGTTCAAAAGTAGCTTTCTTTTCCTTTTGGCGCAGTTGTGCCATAGAAGAGCTAGCAAGCATCAACGATTTTCAATTGGAAAATGATATCAACTGATATAGTTGATAACATATATACAATTTTGAATTCCAAAAGTAGCTCAAAGAATGTGTTATACACATCCTGCAAGTTAGTCCAAAATGTTAACTGATGCAAACACACGATAACAAAATAATTTGTAGCAGCAATAAATATGTATTAACAAATAATGCTAAATCTTTTACTGACATTAGTTAATTGTCATTGGATTCAATTATGTCGTTGTAGGCTTTAATTAGTACTAACATTTACAAAGAGTGTTAATTGTCCCATAAAAAAACATATATAACGGCAATTAAACTAATATCATTAATTAATTACTGCTAAAGGTCAGTTTTAGTGTCGTGACATTTGCATATTAGTGTGCGTATATAGCAAATGTAGAGTATCTTCAAATCATCGACAATTCCTTTCCTTCTAAATTGTCCATAGTATAATACATGCTGTGAGTTCGTCCCTAAGTTAAAAAATGCAGCAGTCACCAATTCACCATTTATTCATGAATCTTAGAAAAAAGATTCACATTTAATTTCACTAGTTATAAGGCTGAAAAATATTTTCCTGAGCCTTGAAAAAAATCCAAAAGCACAACAATCTCTCATTCAGAAAATCAAAATCGATTACCAGCAAGGTACTTACAATTACACTTTTTTTTAAAAAAAATTCACTTAGTGATTTGGTCACACAACATCCAAAGATTTATCATGTATGTAAGATTAACGTCAAATAGGATGCATATATCTATCTTCAAAGCTAACTCAAACTATTTGGTATTTGCTTTAAAAATGTACTATTTTATTCAATTTTTCTTAAGTTGTTGTTGATTATGTTTTGAGATTAACTTTACTGCATCCAACGCCCATAAAAGCAAATCAAAAAATCGTTTAATATGTATAAATAATTTATTAAAAGTTCAATCATTATTTTTTTCAAACGTAAAAACCTCAAACTCAAAATCTTAGCTCCATCCACAGCTAACACTAAGCAAGCTGACCGTGTCAGCCTAAATAATTACCAGTAGATTGACCAAAGTCCAAACAGAGACAAATAACTACTCTAATGTTTGGACAAAAAATAAAATAACAAACCTTCGAGGTTCGAAATTGGAACAGTAAAAAAACGGATTTAAGATTTAAAGTCATGTATGAGTTAGATATTGTGCATTATACGCACATGGACAAACATATAACATACGTAATACATGTATTCATAATTCTGAGTAAAGAACAATGAATTCAGTTAAACCCGCGATAAAAAGGCAAAATTAGTCAGTATTACCACTGTTCCAATGACATGTGATGTGAATTCTAAGGTTCTTTTCACTGGCTTTTATAAATTTTCTAGACACGGAGTCAATTCAAATGTGTGACACTTGAAAAATGGGTGAGTGAGTTAGAAATTGTTCGAAAATTGAGGACTATTTATGTTTTCATTTCAAGTTTTGCGGTGTCATATTGTAAGATAATAAGTTTATGTTAAAATTAAATTAAAATATAGTGGACGTTCAATTCTGTTTATATAATTTTTTATGTGCTCTATCATTTTTTTCATTTCAATTTAAGTGTTTTATTTAGTTTTCACAACAAAAAAAGGGTGAATTACATGAGGATTTTCCTGGAGATTAGTACGAAAATTTGCAGGAAAAGTATTTTCCTGTAGATTTTCATACTAATCCCCAGGAAAATCGCCATATAATTCACACTTTTCTTGTAGTGTTTTTTCCGTTTGTTTTTACAAAACAATGATGCTTCCCATATTTAGTAACTTTTTAGTTTCAATTTTTTATCGTGATTACATGAGAAATTACCTACAAATTGAGGAATATTTTTTTTTTTTGCAAAAATAAAATAAAATAAAATTATTTCCTTTAATAGCTCACAGAATCCTACTTTTTAGATTATTCTTCATCTTATCTTACAAGTTACGAGAAAGTAGTGTTATCTCTTTCCTGAAAATTCTGTAGGGTATATAGTAGTCACATCTTAAATATATAAAAACTCTAGGCATGACTAACTCATGGCAAGTTGTTTGATTTCTATGACTAAACAAATATCACTACACGAACGAGTTGTGATAAGATGGATAAAATTAAATGACGAAATAAATTTTTTAAATGTAACTACTTCAAGATTTTAGCCCTTTTAAGCTTTAAATCGATAATTTAAATATATTGAATGTGTTTTTTTAAATAAGACAAATGTAGAATTCATATCAAAGCTATTGACTCTGGCCTGACGTGAAACTCTACTCTGCCCTAGATAGAATTCTATTATCCTTAACTAGTTAGGGCCTCAATTTCAAATTCTGAGATTGAAAAATAATCAAGTAGAGAGTATGTTCCTTTTTAATAGACTTTACGTAACGTGAATTTAAATTAATCAGTATCAAAATGAATACTATTGAATGAAGAATTAAGAAAATATAAAAATTTAAAAAGCAAGTTGTGCGTGAAATATTGAATATGTACTACCGACTGATGTGAAGTTTTCTTATAATAAGAAAAAAAAACACGGTTTCCTTTCATCTACTAGTTGCTTTGATAATTCAGTCCTCAACTCCATATAAATGAGCTTTCAAATCTTTTCAATTTCTATTCATTTTACCCCCACTACCCTCCATAGTCCACCCCACCCTACAAACCTAAAATACATATATATATATATTAGTGGAATTGGTCGTCCACATGTAGGTTCGGTTAAATCGAGTAAATTTTGTTGAAACACTATATTTATATTCAAAAATTAAATTCAGAACTTAATTATATCACAATTATAAAAGTTCAGAATCTATTAAATTAAAATTCTGACTTCGCCTCTAATTATATACGTATACAAATAATACACCTATTTATGTGATGAAATTATAGGAGTATATATACTAATAGTTGTATGTAGAAAATACTGAATAATTTAGGCATGGTAACCCCCATAAATAGTGGTCCTTTTTATTAAAAAAAAAAGAAAAAGAAAGTGTAGGGGTGGAAGATTCATTTTTAATTTGTTTTTATTCAAAGTTCCCTATAGTTCACGCAATATATTGTTACTAAATAATTATTTTTATACATAATGCAAGTTGCTCGCGTGCTACTATTTTCTTGTTTATTTCGTCCTTATGGGGTCATGCTTACGTTGATAATAATTGAGCCATTCGATATTAAATATCTAAGGGTATGTTTGGTATAGTTTTTTAATTTTTTCATGTTCAGTTATATAACATTTAATATTTTAAAAATATTTTCTTTAGCAAAATAAGTTTCTTTAAATTGAGAAAAATAACTTTTTTGGTGAAAGAAGGGAAAGTAAGTTTCACGAATGATATTTTGCACATTATTTGTGTCTTTCGCTCAACCTACCTCATCTTCACCCTTATCCCCGTAGTATTTATCGCCAACCACCTCATATCCACCTCCTATAATATTTTTTTTATTATATATTAATGCTTTTAGAATAATATTTTTTATTTATGTACCAAATATATAAAAAAAAAAAAAAATTCACTTTATTTTTCTGAAATATTTTCCTAAGCACGAACACAACGTACCCTAATGTGGACTTTTTGGGAACCGATTCCATTTTATGTTTCAATATTAATATTTTAATTCTTCTCAAAATATAATTTAACAAGTCTGCAGAATATAATAATTGAACAATTTTTTTTTAATGTATGTTAGGTTGGTTGTCTTTTTCTAATTAACTAAAAAACAAATACTTAAGGTTGCTAATTCTCTTTCTTTTTTTTTCCCTACATATGAATGATGTGCAAGAACATTAATATAATCTAAATTAACATGATTCATGACAGAGATTTAATTTTGAATAATAGACAAACCAGAAATCAGTTAAAGATAAGTATATATGGGACATATCTCTTTATTCTTGTCCTTTTAAGGACAGTTTTTTTTTTAAGACCCCCACTCATTTTTAATTTCCACTCGATATTCCGTGTTTGTATTAATATCTGACTAAATCTAAATTCATACTTCCACTTGTATATATATGAATAAATAAATCCATGAGAAATGACAACACTTAAGTATTTTTAAGTTGGGATAGTATATCAAAATGAATCTAATTTTAACATCATGTAAAGAAAATAAATCCTTAAACCTAGCTAATTAACTCGAACCCCAAAAACTAGATCATAATAATAATAATAAGGAAACAACAAACACTCAAAACATTATTGTTTCTAATTTCCACCAGACTCACAAGTAGAAAGTTTCTATTGCACTTTTAAATTTGCCAAATGGGGCAAACACCCTAATTAAAAATGCCTAAAACAAAACAAGCTGGCTAATTCTTTAAATACTTTAATTTTTATTGATATGTAATTTAAGTATAAACTAATCATATATTATGTCATAAACTATATATACAACTCTTAATTTAATGAAAGGCCAAACTAATTAGATTTTTTTTTTTAATAAAATAAAATAGTGCTGAAAAAATCCATCTACGTACGTAGGATATTTGATCACTTTAGTCAACAAATGAGAACTTATAAGCCAAAAATTAAGACAAACGCGTGTATAATTTACACTAATTAGCTTCAGCTGTCGTTACCCTTTGACTTTGTAATAAAGTCAACTTGATAAATCCTTCATAAAATAAATAAATAAAAATAGCTTGTGTGTGAAGAGAGAGAAAAAAAACTGCTGATTAAAATAATATTTTTAGTCTTTAAATACCCCTCAAACTTCATATTTTTAGCTATCAAAAAAGTCAGCGCCATTATTACTATTTCAATATTTTTGCTCTCTCTTTATATTTTTATTTTAGCTTATGATGATAATGGATTGGGGTCTTCAAGCTGTTGTTATTGGATCATCAAGTTCATGTAGTGCTAATAATATTGATTTTTCTCCTAAATTGGATTTTCAAGAAAGTGATCATCAATATTTATCTTTTTCACATGAGATGAAAAAAGAGTTTTTTAGTGATGAATTAGAAGAACTTTACAAGCCATTTTATCATGTTGATGGTGGGCAAAATATGTTGATGGGATCTTCAATTTCATTAATTCCCAAAGAAATTATTAAAGAAGAGAAGAGAGAAGAAGAGCAACAACAAGTGGTGGCTCCTACTGGTACATATGTACCTAAGTACAAAAAAAGGTGAGGAATATTCATGGTGTATGTACATATCTTCCTTATTTTTTTCCGATAATAACTGGTATGTCTGAGTCAGCTTGATTGGGTATCTATTATCTTTCATCAGCACAGACATGCGATAACTCTGTCTACACCACTAAAAATCATATGATATTTTTATTTTTGCTGGAATTTGAATATCGAATTTCATGATGCCCAACCTATTTTGTGTGATTTTGGATGAATATATGTGTGATGTTTGACATGGAGATTGTTTGATTATTATTTTTTTTATAGGAAAAATGAACAAAAGAGAGTGGTGCTTCAGTTAAAAGCAGATGATCTTTCTTCTGATAAATGGGCTTGGAGAAAATATGGTCAAAAACCCATTAAAGGCTCTCCTTATCCAAGGTACTAATTAATTTTCTCTAAACAACTTTTTATTGAATTAGATCTCTCTTTGACACCTTTTATTAAATGTTAAGAAATTAGAGTCTAATTCATCTCAAAAGTTAGTTAAAAGGTTAGTATTGATCAAAATCATATTAAAAAAAACCATTTTTGTCTCCCACAATTTATATGAGATCCTTCAACACTCTTCGTATATTGAATATTTCGATGGTAGGTAATATAATATGGAAGCTCAATATCAGGCAAATCAAGAATTGAGATGAATCAAACTTAGATATCATTATAGAAAATAGATTTAGAGTCTAATCCAATCTCAAAAGTATTGCTCAATATCATATAAAAAGACTAATTTTTCTTCCACGACGGAACTTAGATTCAACCATTTTCTATATATACTGTATTATTTTCTCTTTAAAAAAAAGGAAAAACATCTCAATGTTGTTTTATTTATCTTTTTTTAAAAAATAAAATATGAGTAGTCATAATTTAAACACGTTTTGAATTCTTTTGCTTTCTGACGTGGAATTTATAAAGTAGCAAAACATTGACACAACAAATAAACATATATATCAGAGGAAGAATTAATTTTGACCTTTCAATCATTTGTATTTTCCGATCACTTTACACATAGTTCATGTTTAATTAATATAACAAAAAATAGTTTTTATGATTTCATCATTATAGTGAGTAAAATTCAGTTGTTTTCAATGTGACAAAAGTGAATTGTAATTACACATGTGTGATTTGTGAACGGTTGGGTGTTTATTTATGATAGATATTCAACTCAACTATAACGTCGTATTTCAAAAGTCTAACTCTCATTTTTTTTCTTGTTAAAAACAGGAGCTATTATAGGTGCAGCAGTTCAAAAGGATGTTTAGCAAGAAAACAAGTAGAACAAAGTTGTACTGAAAATGGAACTTTTATTGTGACATATACAGCTGAACATAATCATAGTCAGCCAACACGTAGAAATTCTCTAGCTGGTACTATCAAAAGCAAATTTCCAAATTCAAAAAACACTATTAATAGTCACAAAAAAAGTATTGTGAAAGATGAAAAAATTTCAAGTCCACATGGTTCAACATCAAATAATTTAGGTTTTTCTCCAGAAACACTTATGATCGATGAATTTCAAGAAATCGAAATAAATCAAGAGAATAATCATGAAGAAATAAAAAATATGTTTGAAGGAAGTGATGAAAATGAATGTGTTTCAATTCAAGAAATGTTTGATGGAGATTTCTTTGCTGGTCTTGAAGATATTCATGATGGATTTAGTAGTTCTTCTTTTGGATGTAATAATTCAACATTTCCCTTTTCTTTTTGATCATGTAATATATGTATTAGAATCCTTTTTTTTTTCTTTTTTGTAGAGAATATAATCCATTAGGGAAAAAAAAGAAGATGTATAAGAGATTAATTAGCAATATATATGAACTTTTTCTTTTTTCTTACTAGTTTAATTTCCAAACGATAATTTTGAATAGAACTTTGGTAGCTAGGTGAGAGATGTAATTAGCATAACGATGTAGGAAGCGATCTCGTATTGGATAAAAGGATTTTACATTTTATCTTTACTGGCATATTTTATAATCATAAAAATGATATATCTAAAAGCCACAAGTTTTAATAATTTTTTCTTTAATTTTGAAACTCTGTGAGTTAAATACTATCACATAAAAAAAAAAGTATTAGTACATGGTAATTGGCGTAATAAGCCTTTTTTCTAATGATATAATTCAAAATACAAAGAAATACTTAAAATGAGGTAACTAAAATAATAATTACAACTCAATGTTGAGTGATCTAGTTTATAAAAAGCATACATATTAAAGTGTATAGATTATATATATTTCATACTAATACATATATAATGTATATTTCGATCATATTAATAAACTAGTTGATCATATATCCATAACTTTTCCTAACTAAAACCTTCTCTAACTCAAATGTAGGTGAACAGTTCTCACCTTCACCACATATTAGTTAAAAATAGAAAATGATGAAATTAGGCTCGAGTGAAATCTTGGTGACAAGTATCAGTACAAGGATTTAATGTGAGTTTAAAAAAAAATTCTAGTAGCAATGTCCTGAAGAGTTAGCCTCATGTAGGTTACAAGTAGTTGGCAGGAAGGGGATTCTGTTTCGAAATACGAGTTCAGTTGAATTCAGTAATTACAGTTCAAATTCTTTATTTATTTTTAAAAGGTTAAATTCTAAACTTATAAACTTTAAATTCTGACTCCATCTTTGTAATGTTATGAGATGTCACACTCCAAAGCCATGAGATATATTGTTCGTTTTGATCCAATAGATCTGATATATTTGTCTTTTTGATTACGCGTTATTATTGAGGTAAATAAACATATAATATGAATTTGTCTTATTCCTTAAAAATTCTAGGCTCTCTCTATTTCAATATGTAAATCATTTAAAATGTCACGTGAATGGGATGTAACACTTAGATTACGCATTCGCTCAAACCTAATAGATTTAGTTTAAATTTGATATTTTATTTTAAAAAGTCATTAAATATTTGCAAGTTATTAATTTAAAATCTATTATTACAACAAAGTGAAATTTTAAATTTATTCAAATTCTGATTTCGGGGACCACCACGGCTCCTCTCTTCTCGAGAATTCATACATCCCTTATCAGTGTATGGACAATTATCTCTCGAGCACAGGTTTAGGTTCGGCCTCAATGAGAAAATAAAATGGAGCACCTGACAATGCATCTTCATAGACCAAGAACTACGAGATCACTCCTTTCATTCTAGGGTGGCAGAGGGATCGTACCATTCAAGCCATTTTTTTCTTGACTCGAAATCGAAATGGGAGCAGATTTGAAAAAGGATCTTAGAATCTCTATTTTTTACACCCTGTTTTATAAGCTTGTCTGTTCTTATAAGTTATAGAAATTACATGTAAACTTCTTCAATTAATTAGGTATCGTCAGCTATAGATATATATATATACACCCAAAATTTCCTAGTACGCGTGGATGTCGAACAATATGCACTTACCTGTTATTTTCATTGTTGACGTCGTTTACTACTACTATTAGTTTCCGTCATCATCAATGAATGTAGTGTAGTGAATAAGGTTATTCTTTTTTTAATTAGAGATTTCGAGTTCAAGTGCCGAATATGAATAATTTTGATAAGGGGACTTTCTTCCGAAGGCCTTCTACAACATGAATCTAAATTAATCTAATTTCAATATAAATACCGAACCCCAAATAAGAAAAAGGATTCGGTCAACAATTTGGGCCACAACTCTTGTGAGTAACTTTGTACAGTAAGGCGAAGACTTCGTCAGCATAAAACACTAATAGGGGTAGTTTGGTATGTTGGATAAATATACATTGTTTTAGAATAAAATTTACTAGTACAGTTTTATATTTTATTTGATTATTAATCACGAGATAAGTTATACGGGAATAAATAATTTGTATGGGGCTAAATTATCTTGTCAAAAGGTGGAATATAGATTAATTATCTCGAAACAAAAAGATTGGGGTATCTCAATATAACTAAATTCAGTGTACTTGAATTTTTGAAAGCAAATAGTTTTTTTCTTTTACAAATTATGCAGCATATTATTTTTAATACAAATAAAATAGATAATAAGAAATAAAGTTAGAATAACTAATCTCAATATAACTAATTTCGATGTAACTTATCTTCAAATCAAACGATCCTTTATTCCATGTGTTTCTTTTTTACTTGGCCCGACTTGACACTTCACTCGAAGTAATTATTTTTTTGGAGTTTATTTTATTAAATTATATTTATTTATTATGCTTCGAAATTCTAAGTTTGACTATATTTTATGTATAGCTAATTAATAATAAAAAGGGGATGAAAAACTCTTCATTTTTTAAAATAACAAGTAAACAGAATATATATATTTTTAGCATAAATGACAAATGAAAAAGAACTTGTAAAGGATAAGCATTTAAACACATGAGTTTGATACATTTCTGATATTTATTACTATATGTATATACATATATTTATAGCTTGATATATTTATGATATTTATTATATGTACATGTATTTAGCAATAATTGCATGGCATTCAATTCTTTACTAATTTATCTATCACATAAAACTGTTTTGTTAAATTGTGAATTAATTTCCCCATAGTGTTCTCCTTCTTTGTTTTGACCAATCAAAGCGGCCACGGATCCTACAAATGCTGCATTCATATAAGTCGTGGGTTCAGAATGAGAGTAATCTGATCTCGAATCAACAAATTGGTCCCCGGAATTGGGCCCACCGACGATCGCACCGACATGTGTGTTTGGATTTGGATTGTTAGAATTGTACCATGAACTATAGCCATCGTTGCAGCCCACCCTAGTTGGATGGTTATAAATTGAAGGGAGTGATGAGGCTCTATGGTGAAGTTGTGTTGGATATTTGTTGCCAAATCCCACCATGTATGACATTTTAAGTGGATTGTTTCCAAGTATGTAGTCCACCTGAAAAAATTAACGAGTTTAAGTTTTATATACGGATAAATATAAAAATATTCATATAATCAGGTAATTTAAAAAGTAACTTTTAATAACTAGGTATTGATTGGTAACTTTTTTAGACTTTCTCAAGAAAGAGCTTGTACATGTAAATAATACATGGAGCATGATACTTGGATATACTTTTGCTAGTCTACAAAATCATGTTTTTTTTTAAAAAATGTACGTATTCTAGTGAGTTGAGATGTTTAGTCAAGCTTTTAGAAAAAATATAAGTATTCTTTTTAGTAGTAGCATAAATTGTTTTTCAGAAACTAAAAGAAGTAATAACGTCTATCTACAAGTACTTTTTGAAAGCTTTGACAAGCATAAATTGTTGATTTACAATCGACAAAAGGATTTTTCAAATTGATTAGTCAAATAAAATTAACATTTTTTTAAGTACTTTTAAAAAAAGTATTTTTCAAAATAAACAGATTCTGAAAGATCGGTCAAACATGCTATTAAATGGACCAAGGCTAGACTCTAATGGATGCATAGAGCAATAGTTTTATAGTACTATTATTAATTTTTTTTAAAAAACTATACAATAAATGTGCATTTGACCTGTAATTTTGCAAAGGCTTTAATCTTGGAGGTGGAAAAATTAACAGATCCACATGTAACTCCTCCTATTCCAGCTGCCTCAAGGACTTTAGTGTACATAAAAAGTACCATAGTGGCACCAGTCACATATTGCAAATTGCTACTATCTCTATAATACAAAAGTCCACCTGTAGATTATAAACCATAGTATAAGAAAGTATATATTATATTAAACAATTCAAATATCAAGAAAGTAATTATTCTAAAATCTGAATAATTGTTTTTTTTTTTTACCTGGGGTTGTCTTAATTTGTATAGAGCTACTTTCTGGCATTAATCCACAAATAAATGAATCAGCATCTTTCTTGAATTTTTCCAAATTGCTCTTTCCATTAAGGTATTCCTGATCATAAAAATGTTAGTAATTTGTACTTGTGATTGTCAAATTTAAATCACATTATGTTGAGCTACTCATAGAAATAATAATTTTATCAATTATTTAACATGTTTATCATTTTTATCGATTAATGCTTATCATAGAGATTTGTTGTGATAAATATATTTTACACTTTCAATGTATAGAACTTAAATGTTTTAATTGTATCGGCTCAAAATAGTACTCTTAACAAGGTGTGATATAGTCTGTTTTGGGCCAAATCCGCATGATTTTCCCTAAAAGGCCTCGTCTTTTAAAAAATCATAAATATAATATGTAGCTTCCCAATTTATTCAACTAGCAATGTGAAACTTTGTTCGTACACCCTTACAATCTCTACCTCAAACTAAGTTCCACATGACCCATCACCACAACCCACATGTCAATTTCTGAGATTCATTTTGTATTATCATTGCCTTTGTCATACTCATCCTACTGAACCTGGAATCTAATATCAGTTGTTGGGCTATATCAACTCAAAGATACCCTTAACAAGATGTGATATTGTTTATTTTGGATCAATTCTACACGATTTTACATAACTTCTCAATTCTTTTAGCTATCAATATAGAACTTTATTCGCGCACTCAACCGTAACAACAAATATAATGTTGAATTCATGTATAAAGGATTGACCTTAGCTAGTAAAGTTTGGGCTCCAGCAAACTTGTTATCCCAACTAAATTCAGAGGCAACTTGACTCCAACCTTGGTTATTTGAAGCATAATTTAAATAATTGTTTCCTCCACCTGCCTTATATAGCCAAGCAGCAGCCCACAACAATTCATCCTATAAAAAATAAATTAATTAAAAATACTAATTGAGTTATGATTTAAAAATAATTAAATAATAGTAACAATGAGATTTTTGAAATTATTTACTACCTTATAACCTGAGTAAGAACAATAGAATGGACAAGAAGCTTGGTAAGATCCTCTATACTTGTCCGCAAACGCAAATAACTGTGTGCTCAAACGTCAATCGATTAATAGTCTGTTTGATCAAACTTTTAAAATAAATATTATTTTTTTTGGTCTAGAAGTTGTATGCTTACAGATTTTGATCTTTTTAACAACTTGGTAGAATAGTTGGAATCAATATTTTTGAAAACAATAGATGCAGCAGCAAAAGCAGCTGCCACATCAGCTGCCACCTCAGATCCTGGAGAATTTGATGTTATTTTATATAGTGTTCTAGGAGTATCCATGTCTTCTGGTCTTTCCCAACATTGGTGATCCGCATTTCCATCTCCGACCTGTCCATATAATGTATTTGTTAATATTACATAACTCGTTTTAAAGTCAGATTAATTTGAATTCACGTCAGAAAGTTTCACTTTAAAAGGTAAAGCGCTTCCTATCAAAGATGACTTCATTTCCAGAATTAGTGCACACTGACATGTTAAAAATTAGCTTTTGGACTCAAGAACAATACTTAACTTCCTGTCAATATTCCTAGTTAAGGATGGAGGAATACTGATTATCAGTCTGCCACAAATCTTTTTGTAGTTATAATTTTTGATATAATAAAGATATAAGTGTTGCAAAATAAAAATATGGTTCTTATTATTAATACTTTAGTTTAAACTTTTAGACAATATATATACTACACATAATTCAATATTCTATCGTAGAAGAATGATGTCTTAGATTCAAGTGATCTCTTTACCACACAATACAAGAAAGGAATAATTACTATTAATTTTTACATGTTTAGCCAAAGAAGAAAAAGTCAAGCATGATGCGAACCAATAATATATAATTTAAATTTTTAGATAAAACGGTATTCACCTGAGTATAGAGAGTGGTACTTGAAGTATGGGCTCGAATTAAGAAATTTGTGCCCCAAAGAATTGCATTTTGGAGGTGGACTTGTTGGTTTGTTGAAGAGATTTGTGTTTGATATTCAATAGCAGCCCAACTCAACAAGGTTAAAGAATAAGCCATGGGCCATCCAAATTTCACATTGTCACCAGCATCATAGTAGCCTCCAATCAAGTTCACCTAATAAAATAGACTATTAATGTATCAATATTGAATTTACATAGTTTTAAAAACATGTAACTCTTAGACGTCATTCTTTTTTAAACAGATACATACACGTTCAATTATCCCATCGATGAGTGCAGAATCTCCTCTCCATTTGACTCTTTGAGAAACTGGCAATTTCCCAGAACGTTGCCCTTCAAAGAATAAAATAGCTTTGCCAAGTGAATCTTTGTAATCTTGAGCAATAATAGGACCAGCCAAAATGCACAAAAAGAATATAACAACCCAAATATTCTTTGAACAAGCCATATTGTTATTATTATTATTATATAACATATGGTTTATGACTATTTAATATTATGTCTATCTTAGAAAGTTTGATAATGTTTTGGTGGTATTTATAGGACATTTTTTGACAGTTAAAAAGAGGCGCAAAATCTGGAAATTGCCCATTATGACATTATGTAATGTTTGTGATAAGTTAGAAAACTATATACTATGGCCTATGTGAGACTCAGAAATTAGAATGATTTGTTTGCGTTAATTAAGGGGATGATATATAACTTAAAATAATTTATAATAAATATTGAGTTCAGTTTTTATACGTACAAAAAGAAATAAAAAATTTACACTGTTTTAAGCAATGGAATTAATAATATGAAAAGAAAACGAGGAATGTAATTAACATGTTACGATTGAACAACTTATAACAGTCAGTTAGTCACAATTCAATGTTAAATAAACAGATCGGATTAGACTAGTCATATTTGATGAACTAATTTTATCCTTCTTTAATTCCGCAACATTCAGGGGCGGAGGCAGCATATACTTAGGGGGCTCATTCGAATCTCGTTCAGCGGAAAATATTACTACTATCTATACATGATTAAAATTATTTTTTAGATATGTATAATAGATGTCGAACTCCTTTCACTAGTTCGTCTTCTCAAATTTTGAACCAATTATTAAAAATCCTGACTCCTCCACTGCCAACATTGTCATATGATTCAATTTCATAATTACTTTTGTTATCAATGCTCAAGTTACGTGAGGGCATGTAATATCATAGGAGATTATTAAAGAATTAACTTAAATAACTGCTCAAACAATCGTATAGATGGAAACAACCAACGATTTTGTAAAGATCCTAAATTAAATTGTAGTACTTGTTAAGGAAAAAAATACAAAGGGGTCCATATAGTAACATTCATGATGGGACTGTAATTTCCATTTTTTGCCTTATTCGTTAACTTTATTACAACGTCTCTCGTGAGGAAGTTGAACACGGAAAATCATTACTAGTAAGTTGCAAAATCTGAAAAATATGGCAATGTTAGAGTATTAGTACTACCCCATTCCTATTTACGCGTCGTTCTTATTAAGTATAAGTATTTTTTAATATTTATTATTTCACAAACCAGTACATGTTTCATCTGTTCCATTTACTTGTCTATTTTTTATTTGACAGGCCTATTAAGAAAATAATAATTAACATAGTGAGTTTACTATTTTACTTCTATTAATTGATAGAATTCCGAAATCAATTTACTCATTAAAGAGGTTCTACCTTTTAAAAAAAACATAAGTCTCTAAATAAATTGAGGGTATAATAGGTAAAAAAAAATACTACCTCCGTCCACTTTTAATTGTCATAGTTTCCTCTTTTAGAATTAAACTATAAAAACTCTGACTAACATTTTACAGTGTATTTTTTCATCATATTGATATGCAAAAAATTGTAATCGATGGTACTTTTTGTATAGTTTTTGAAAATCTAAATTATTTATTTAAAAGTGGATGGATGGATGGATGGAGTATTGTTTTTTCTTGATTTGTCAAAAATGACAAGTAAAAAAGGACTGAGGGAGTAAATAACATTATTCTTTCTATTTACTCTTGAGAGTTATTAGCCTTGAAAGTATGAATTTGACCAACACAGGAAACTAAATGATTAATTCATATTCATTAGTCAATTTAATTAATCAAAATAAATTAATTTTTGTTCATTTATTGAAAACTTGACTTCAATAAATCTAAAAAATGATTTTGTTGATCTATTCGCTATTGACTTTGCACTTAAGAAACTATAAATAGAAGGGTTATTTTACAATATCACCCTTTGAATATAATAAATACAATGTCTAGAAAAACATAATAAGTAAATGACTATAATTAATGATAAGGCTAAATTAAGAACTAACTGTAAAATTATCTATTAATTTCATAAAGTGAACAATATTGTTGGACATCCCAAAACAGTTAGTTGACAATTATTATTGGACGAAGGAAGTAATTTCTTAAGGAACGTAAAATTTAAAATGACGATATATAAATAGAAACAAAGGGAGTAATCATCAGATTCTTTTAATTTGTTTTTTTTTTATGTGGAATGTAGATGGGTAGCGTAAAGATAGAGACCAAAGATGCACGCTTCATTTATGTATAAAAAATTATTTTTAATTAAGTTTACGCAAGATCTACATACAGAAATATACCGAACCCATTCCTTAGCGTCTGACTTCTCATCGTTACAAATTTGAAAATGATCTCTAATAATCACTTATAAATCGAACGGATCAACAAAATCGCTTTTCAAATTTCTTGCGTATAAAAAATGAAAAATCTCTTTCGAAAAAGAACATAAAACTAAAAATAAATTTGTAATTATCTCCCAAACTTAATTTACACAATAATATAATAGCAAAGTCATATGAAACCATTTTTAGTCACATTTAATTGAATTTAATTTACACAATCTAATACTCCCCTGTTTCATTTTTTTCTTTTTAATCTATTTTAAGAAAAATGACTCTTTTACTGTTTTGACAGTACTTTAATTTTAGTTTTTCACATGACATGTTTAAAGTCATAAGATTAAAGGGTATTTTAGAATGTTTGACATAATTTTAAATTAGAACTACAAAATTTAAAAGTTTTATTGCTTAAATTTCATATCAAGTCAAACTAGACCATTTTTTTTAAAACGGAGGGTGATGTTTTTTTTTGGTCATTACTTAGACGTTGAGCCCAGTCCCTGACGTTACAGTTGTCAAAATTACAAACTTAAATTCCTACAAATTAATGTTATATATTCTTTATCTATGGGACAATTTTCTGTGCAAAGCATGCACGTACTTATAAGATTTATCAACTTTTTTTTAAAAAAAAAAGAAAAGAAGATTTAGTCTCTTCTTTTTAAGTGAAGGGTGAAAAAACTCAAATAATTAATAGTTGATGTGTGTTTTGATAAATATATAGTTGATGATAATTCCATTTTTTTTTACACATAATAGTTCAAGTATATGACACTCAAAAAAACGTGGATACTTTATATATGTTTTAAACCATTAACCCTTTTTTTTTGGGGAAAATTGTATATAATAGCAAACTATTAATTCAAATTAACTACTATAAATATAGTTTGATTTAATTGTACCTCATAGCAAATTGTTGCTATTTCACCTCTCTCCTGGTGAATCTCGCTCGCCACTCTCGTTCTCTCCCTTGCCTCTCTCATTTTTTATACAAACACAAGTGTATAAAGTGCGTTTGTGTTTGTATAAAGCGAGAGAAAATTGTATATATACATATATTTTCGTTCCCCTATCTCCCCTCTCCCAGATCTCGCTCTCTCACTCGCCTCTCTCACTTTATACAAAAACGCAAATGTATAAAATGCGTGAAAATTGTATACATACATATATTTTAGTTCCCCTCTCTCTCCTTTCCCAGATCTCGCTCGCTCACTCATCTCTCTCACTTTATACAATTGATCTTTTTGTATATGTATACCAAAGCAGATTATACAACTGTTTTTTTTGTATATGTACAGCGAATTACACATATATATGTTTGCTATGGAGCGCAATTATGCAAACTTTGCTATAGCATACAAATATGAATTTTGTGTTTGCTATATGTGAAAGTTGCTTTTTTTTTTTCAACATTAAATTTAGTCTTTTCTAGTCCAACAATATTACCTACCTGATAAAATTAGGATCTCATTAAATTGGGCAAGTGAATTGATGATATTATTAAGGGTGAAAACACGGGATATTACCAAGGGAAAGAAAAAAAAAGATGTAAGATAAATCGAATAATATAATATTGTAAAACGATATATTATATATATTTCGCCTTAATTAGAACCGAAAAAATTATGTTTATAACCTTATCTAAACTAAAGCATGTGTGGCTTCATGAACCAAAGCTCGTGAAAATTTTGATAAAAGACGGGCACAATAAAACTCGAGCCCTGAATTTCAAGCACGTGAAAATTCTTTTGATAATGGCCACAGTAAGAAAGAACACTACAAGTCGAACAAATTAAATTTCCATGTAGCTTCCGTTGTTTGTTTGATTCATCCTCCTATGTCTTTTTGGTGAATAATCCAGTTGCCAATATTCTATTCCAAATAATGGATATTTGTTTTATGTGGAAAATAATAATATGAGATTATGGATGTAGTGACTAATTAATATAAGGACAATTATGCATATGATTATATATAATTGCTTATAACTTTAAGACTTTCTTTTGCTTTTACTTATACTACTTTTATTCATGATTTCACGTATTGCCAATACATGTATTATTATTTCATAATCTAACCAGTACAAAACAATACACTGTTAACTTATGTGAATATTATTACTATACTAATAGGAGGTTTGACACATTTTAGAGTCTATGCAATAAAAGGACGAATCGATTGCTTGATGATTGTGGTGAGATGAATATGATCTTATTACCTTTTATAATCAGATATCTTACGTTTAAGCATTGCATATATATAAAAAAAAATCCCAATAGAAGGCTAGAAGCGCTTTCATCTTTAATGGTTCTTAGGTGGTGCTATTTTGAATTTATTGGATCACCAATGCAAGTACTGAATACCAGATAAAAAAACCAAAACAAATCTCTTAGGAACACTCCCTCTCGTTTTGTATGTAGGTAGAGTCATATAATATATTATAACTCTCTTGGTCAATTTTATTACATCAACAATAGATTTTGTCTTTTTTTCTTTTTCTTTTTGTTGAAAATTATTATATATATATATATATATGTAAAAGAGATTATCATAAAAAGCACTACAATTGACTAGGTAAAGTTGGGCAGCAATACTGAAGGGTAACACTAATAATTAGGCGAAGGTAGTTTGCATGCCTTGACTATAGTAACTAGTAAGCATTTAATTGTTTTTTTTTTTTCATTTTTAATCCCTCAATATTGAGTCATGCTCTTCTTGGTCCAAAAGATTTTTTTTAGTGAGCACATAAAACCATCTAGTTGGTTCATCCAACTGTTGGAACCCAACATAGTTTGTGGGATCGAAACATGGACTCCTTATATAGTCTTGGACAATTCTTTTCTTATCATGAATTAGCTTTTCGTGTTAAGTTAGATCCAAATTCATTTCTTTACATGGTATCAGAATCAGACTCATACCAATTAATTTATTATTTACGATGTTGAACCTCTTGTCTTATATTGTCCACAGGCCAAATGTTCAGTCTTGGATGTGCAAGGGGTGGAGTCGTCCCACATCATTTTTGGGGTGAAAACATGGATATAGCTTTGGATAATCCTTCCCTCGTGATCTAGTTTTTAGGGTTGAGTTATGCCCAAAATCAAATTAGAGTTCATTATAATTCCAATTATAATATTTCACCAAACAATATAATTCAACATATTACTTCTTGTGATAGTTAGGAAAGTTGAGTAGTTTTTTTTGTTACGAAAAATAGTCTAGTGACTCTTATTATATATAAATAATACTTGGCTTAAGTTAAATGATTTTGTCGTTACAAAAAATATTTAGTAGATTTAATGCAATATTAAATGAAAGTTGGGCTATGATATATGAAATTAACTCTTATCTTAACCATCCAAATTAAACTACAATTTGAACATACATATTTTAAACATCCTATAATGTTTCATTCACCTCATAACTTTCCTGCCTAAACCATGCATTTATGCTTTACACTTAAAACAAGATAAAAACACACCACAATAATAATTATTATTAATAATAATTTGTTATAATTACACAACGTGTTATGGTGGTAATAACATGATTTTTGGGCACGTACGTCTACCATTTCTATTAAGGCAGTTGAACAGATTTTATTAGGTAAAATGTAGTTGGCTTTTATCAAAGGGTACAAGCCAATTAATTTCTCATTATTCTCTTTACCATAAAAAAAACATATATCTCTCACAACATATATATAAAACTGTCCAACAGCTATCACCTAACTTCATCTATAAATTTCAAACATAATTATTTTTGTAACATTCTTGCAAATCTTGATCAACCCCATCATTTTCTTTTGATTATATCTCATCGATCAAATGCATTATAATAATTCAACATTATTGTCGATGAACGCCGGCAAGGAGCCGCCACCACCACCACTACCACCACCGCCTCTTCCACTTCCGACGCTACTATCTCCGGCCAACTTCTTCATGCAACAACCTAATGATCAATTGGCAATGCAAAATAATTGTAACTCTAGTCAAGTTGGACTTATTTGTGATAATATTGATTGGGCCGGGCTTTTATCGGGCTCTTCTTCGATTAATAACAATAATGAGTCGATTGCAACAACATCAAATGTGTCGATAAATCATAGGAATATGAATATGAATACGAATATAAATATGATGGAAGGTGGTGAACAACATCAACAACAATTACAATTACAATTACAAGAACATAATTTTAGAAGAGATAAAGGGAGGAAGAGGAAATATGTACCACCTAGGGTTGCATTTCATACAAGGAGCACTGAGGATATTCTTGATGATGGATTTAAATGGAGAAAATACGGTCAAAAAGCTGTCAAAAATAGCACACATCCAAGGTAAGTATACTATATACCCATTGCTGATTTCATTTATATAAATGTATATATGTGTGCATACAGAGCGGTAGTCAAAGGCCTATCGGAAACAGTAGTGATAAGATTGTGTACACATTGCCATGTTATTGTTGTTGAAGGCCTATCTCCATACCCTATTTATAGGATTACACTGAATATGTTATCGTTGTTGTATAGATATAGAATATTGGTAATCGATGATCTAACGTATTAATCTAATTGTGAATATTGAACAGTACGCAGAAATGAGACAAGTGATTTATACAGACGAGCTGAACTAGTTTGAAAATTGAAGTGTAACTAATAAAGTGATAATAGCTTATATCATGAAGAGTTAGAATCTTAATTAGGGTGAAAATATCAAAGACGTAAACTATGAAAAAGAAGAAAAATAGATGAAATAGTAAAGTCATGAACTTATAATTTAGAACATGTTAGATTATATAACACAACGAATTTTAATTTGATGTCATCTCAAATTTATTCTTCTTGCATGCATTTTTTACTTATTGACGTGAAATACTTTGCACGTACACTAAAATTTGTAGTAGTAAATAAATACGTAACTAGTTATTCCTTTGATGTAGTATTCTTCCATCTTTCAAACATCTAAGATCAAATTTATTAATACTCCTACATCTTTTCATCTTGCATTAATCGTCGTTCTAAAATTATCTAAAATTAAATTTGAATCATGAGATTATACTACAACAATAATACATCCCGTGTAATTATACAACTATACAAGTGGGATCAAGAAGGGTAGACTGGTAGTGTATACATAGTCTTACTCCTACCTTGTAACGGAAAAAAGTTTGTTTCCTATAGACAATCAGCTCAAGTAAAATATATCAAAATCAATTAGAAAAGGAATAGAATAGTAAAGAAACTATGTAGGAAATAAAGAGAGAAATAGTAGTGACAACAAATAGTGATAACCGAAACAGAGAAAATAATAAGTAATAACAAAATAAAAAATAAAAAAAATAGGAGAAGAGTACTAATAATCATTTTATCATTTCGTCGTAGTTAACTATATGTATAACAATTTCTCTATGTAGCCATGTGTGTGCATAGTCTATTCTGATGAGTATGAAAGTTTAGGTTGTTCACCTTCTCATGAGAATGAGCATATATTATAAATTGTCACAAGTTTGGCCAATTTGTTAATATTGATGATCATTTGATTATGTGTCATATTTACTAACTTAAAAGTTTAATATATAATTAATTAATTCTCATACATTGAATTCAATAGCATCATTATATAATAAAACCTTATTTCCTAATATTTCATTTTAGTAAAAATCTTCATTATTTTTTTATTTTTTTAATGTAACAGGAGCTATTATCGATGTACACATCACACATGCAATGTGAAAAAACAAATCCAAAGACTTTCAAAGGATACAAGCATTGTTGTGACAACTTATGAAGGCATTCATAATCACCCTTGTGAGAAGCTAATGGAGACCTTAAGTCCAATTCTAAAGCAACTTCAGTTTCTCTCTAGGTTCTAAATTAATAAAATATGTTTTACTCATATTAATTATACTAAATGGGATATTATCTAAATATCTCAAACTGAAAAAGTAACGTAACATATATGATATATGTTGGTGTTAATTATATGAACCAACATATAAAATTCTGTATAGAAATGTAAATTAAGATATCATACAGTGAAGAAGAAGCAATCGTTTCTAGTGTTACCATGTTATGTATTTATACGAACCAACGAAAAAAATCCTCTAAATTTTTATATGTTTAATTTAACTATATGTTACACTTTTCCGAGATTCTAATTTATTTATTTTTTTGAATGACTTTTGGAATGGTAGTTTGTCCTTGTTAAAATTGTTTGTATTATTGATACTCTACCTCGAAACATTGACATTATTATTTCATTGCCTCACTAATTCCACAAGTACTTTTTTTTTTTTTTTATGACAAGAGAAACCCACAATCGCTATCTTTGGGTGCACACAGGGTAATCCTCGCTACCGCTACTATGCAATAGCTCGCTCGACCCAGAAGGCAAACCCCTTAGCTTAGCGAAGGGTTCGAACTTGAGACCTCCAACATGGAAGTCCCAAGCCCAAATCACTAGGCCACCCCGTTCGGGTTTTTAAAGAACCTGTGAGAAGTGTTTCTCTTTCTCGTGCATACATTAAAACTTTGTCATGCATCTTAAAATTATGAAGCAACAGAATGGAAGTGTTATTTTGTTCACAAATTTGATACCTGAAGAAATCATAAATAAACAAAGGGCACAAATGAGGTGATGTACCATATGTTAAGAAAATATTAATCCTCAGATAATTGAACTAGGTCACTACATTAGTATATCTCGTTTTATTTCGCGTAGAAGTGCTCGAAGGAGAGCTCACCGAGCATCAATGAAGATCAAATCAATCGAAATATACAAAAACTATTTGACTTCAGAGCTATTGATTTACATTTGTACTATCTGTACTAGTAATTCCACCACATCTTTATAATCAATTACTTGTACAAGACATGAACCACCCCGTCGCTATGCTGTCAACCACCCCCAAGAACCAAACAGAAGATGAAAGTGGCAAAATTGTCTCTGTTGAAAATTGGCATTCATATCATTAGAGGATTGAATTACCATATCACTAAATGGGCAAAATGTACTGTGTTCATGCACATATCTGACTGTTCTGGCTGCATTGAACAGAATTTCCTCTCTGCGTAAATGCAGTTCAAAAAGTTTGAAACTGTTGTAGAGATGTTGGTGAAATATCAACTCGAGAACTAGGCATATACGCAGCTCAAGTTAACAACTGATGATAACCACAGTAAATATAAACTATCTCTCCCATTGAAACCCAAAACTACCACTGAAAACACAAGAGTTGGAACTTTACCTACTTAAAGGAGTTGCAATTTTAGTATCATAGCTGGAAAGTGCCCAAATCACGGCCATGTTGTGTGAGCTTTATTTTTTTTTGACCAACCCATTCTAATCTATAAGAAAGATCAATATTATGAAGCAGTTGTTTAAATCTGTCGATTTCATTCGATGCATTGGTGTTCTCCTGCATGAAAGATGATCAAGAAATAAGGCAGGATAATGGAGTAAACAAATATATTTTTAGATTTAACTAATTGCACGAGTCATCATTGGAGTCGTAAGAATCTACATGTAACAAGCATAACAATGCCTATTGAATATAAGAATTAATGGCTGGTTAAAAGAATTGCATCAGGGTAGCATACCTGTGAATTAGCATCTCCATCTTTAGAGAATACACTTTCCATTAAGCTTGACCTACTGGCATTAGGTGAGAATCCCTCCCAAGGTGGGACAAAAATCAGTTTCATGCACTGAACAGGAACTAGGTTCCTGTTAAGTTTCTCCCACCACACAGATCCCAAGGAGTAGGACCACCATCGTATCATCAACCCAGTCTCAGAAAAAGCAACTAGCCCCTACAAGTAAAACAACATTATATGAAACTTTGTATAGACAGTGCACACAATCTCTTGAAGAAGGTGGTAAAGCATCATTTGTCCCCAATCAAGTGGATAACAAACCCATGCATGCAATAAAACCTGCACAATAACATTGGCAATTTTCCATTGATGAACTTAAAGAGGAAGATCATGTGAAACAGTTCGTCCTGCATGGTACCTCTCCATCCGGTGAAAAGCTAAGAGCTGATATTACAGTAGTCACAGTCATTCCTGAAGCTCCGCCAAGCAAACTGGGAAATCCTGGAGGTCCACTTGCATCTAAGACTTTTATTTTTGTGATGCTGCATTGGAGTTTAAAACAGAATCAATATTACAAGCATTTAGATGAATAACAGGTTTCACATTACCTAGGTTCTCTCAATCATATAAATCAGGTCCCCCAAACAAGGATCCTAGCACTTAGAAGTGGACAAGGAAGGCATTTTACTCCAGTTCATGTTAAAACCTTTTTTTTTTGTAACAGAGAAATCCCCAATGGTCAGTGGCACCACGGTTCAAAACTCGGTGGCTAATGGTCCCGCCATGCCTTACCCTTCCCCATTTAAATACCAGGTTTTTTGACTGCATCAGAGTTCAAAACAGTGACATGCCCTAACCCATGCTTCACATGCTTTGTTAGAGAGAAAGCAAGGAAAAGCTTTGAATCGGGATTGAACATAGCAAGCCCTTGAAGTTGAAGTTCTTAAAAGAAAATAGCCATAAAGTATTATTTATAAAAGGACATCGATTAATCAAAAAGGTAGAGCTACTTATCTCAAAATTTATAAAAGGACATCGATTAGAGCTACTTATCTCCAAAAAGGAAGGTCTACAAAGCTATGAAACTAAATAGTATGCTTAATATTGACAACCAAGGAATACTCGAAAGGAAAAAAGAAATATAAATTATTTAGTTTATACCACAAACTGGTACTTTATGAAGTTTTGTGTTCCAGCATGTTTGATACTAAACTATTACTAGAACAAAGAGGGAAGAAGCTCCTCATATGGCTACGTAGTACTGTTCACTAACCTTTGCATATCATATACCCGAATGCTTGCACTGTTAATCTCTCCAATCGCATCTCCAATAGCTAATCGTGTCACTGGATCATTAAGTGCCACCATAGGGAATATGCGAGCAATTTCCTTCAATGCCACCATTGAACTTTGCAAGCAAGTTTTTCGCATGGCTAAGTTACCAGGATCTATTGTCTGTAAAATGAAAGTAACCACCTGCAGATCTATCTAGGTGTTAGACATGCTAAATTTGAGAATGCTTCATCGCTAGAAGCACATTTGTCTTGTTATTACATTCACTTATCAACAGAAAAAGGAAACTTCTCAGCTTCTCCAGTTTTGGTTCTACAAATTCAAAGATGGACCTGTAATCTAGAAAGTTTGTGTCGGAGGAAGATTGTTCCTCCTGGTTAACACAATCAGCAACACTATAACTGCACCATGTTACTCAATTGTCGCTGAGAAGTAGAAAACTAAGAAGGGGCAACAATGTGAAACAAAGATGGTTGCAAGACAAATAGTGATTGTGAAGCAACAACTGAGGATGCAAACAACAGTCATTCTTTTACTAGTTACTAATCTCTTTTGGCAATCATAAAGCAAATAAACAAGTAATTATGGGTCCTATTCATGCTGTGTTCCGCTAATTTTAAGATTTTCCCCTCTTCATTTTAGCTTGTGTTCAGCATGAGCTAGTGCCAATGTCAGTGTTTCAGGTTGGAGGCTGGGGAATGGTGGTCAACAAGACAGTCTGCAAGATAATGTCAACTTTTTTCAGTTTCTTATTAGCTATGGGGCATCAGGTTCTGACAGCCACTTTAAAAGCTAGAAACACCAATTATTGTATTTCTCCAATAGTCAACAACTGTTGGAGCTTATCAAGTATCATAAGCTAACTATGAAATCCTGTGTGTATCAGTTGGGCACAAGGGGGTGCAGTAGAAAAGCAGATATATAACATAAAAGCACAGCGAAAACACCACACTATAAGATGGTACAGCAGTAACAAGTAACATCAAGTTAGTACTTTATCTCAATTTAGCAAATAAAGTAGTATCTTAACAAACCTTATCAAGATATTGAACTAAGTTTCTTGGAGAACCACGTGCAACCCTAACTATAGTCATGAGGGATACTGCATGAACAGGCGAATCAGAGGCAGTTGACCAGATCTGGCGTTCTATGACATTCAGAAATCCCAATACATCGGCCATTGCTAAACTTGGGAGAAGAACTCCAACCAAAGTATCACGAATCCTAACAGATGTAGATGGATTCTTAGTAGGTGTATTAGTGGATGCACCAGTGACGCACTCAATTTGGAAGAATATGTCTCCAATCAGGCGGGGTATTTCAGAACCAATGCATGCCTTCCATGTGCTTTCCATGCCTTCAGCCAGGATTTCTGCGGCAGTGGAACTGTATTTCTCATTCATCGCCATAACCAACTTCACCAATGGATTAACAGCCAAGCCAAAAAGATTTGGTTTCACAAGGCTGGGATACCAAACTGCCAATGCAGCAGCAACAATGATATGAGATGTCATTGCATCTTGGCTCATGCCCCCAACACAAGAAATCCAATCTTGCATTTCAAATGATTCTAGCCATGATCTTATTTCAGATTCTTCATCCTCAGAGTTCCCTTCAGTGACAATTTGTTTGTCATCCCTCAAGCAGTTGGTGGGTGCTTCCGCTGGGACTGAATCATAGTTTCCTCTTGGTGATACTCCATTCTCATTGTCTCTTGGATTATCCCGGCGTAGTGGAGGTGGAATGGCTCGTGAAGCAGCACAATGAAATAAGGAGCGTGCTGCCATCTTAACATGCTCAGCCTCATCTTGCCAAAAGCTCACCAAAAGCTTCAAAACAGAGATTTCAAACCATTAAGAAATAGTTTTGCCGAAATCGTTTCTTTAGACACTAGATATCCCAAAGAACCAATGCATCCAACTGTTGCAACACGTAGAAACAAGAACACCGCCAGTAAGCTTTACCTTATCAAAAAAAATAAGAGAATAGGTGGCACGAGTTTTGGTGAACATGTACTTGACAAGTTCCCAGACTAATCACCAAGGGACAAAAGCAATCACCTCACTCAGTCATGTAATCCAGGAAAGGAACCTTTATTTTATTTTTTCCTTTTGCGTTTTTGGTGGGGGCTGACTGCAAGAGTTTTGGAGGGTTTAGCACTAGTATGCAATATCACATCTGAGTCATAAAACCTACTCACAACACTGATTACTGATGCATGGTATCATAGCATATGTAGGAGTACTTACATTGCAGAACGAGGAGTTGCTTACAACCAGAAACATATTTTGTATCAGTCCTCAGACTTGAATTAAGAACCTTGCAATTACAAAACCAAATCGGAGACAAGCTTTCCTATATTTTTGCCTTCTATTACTGGGGAAAAATTTGAAGGAACTTGAATCTTAACTCAGGCAGGCCTTCAGATGGATTTCATTGACACTGTGATGATGGGTTGCTCACAGAATGAACGATAATTGAAAACGAGTATAGAAATGAGCAGTCCAGAAGAAAGCATTTTTAAAAAAGGAGTCTGAAGGTGTCTCTCTTGCTTCTCATGGAAGGGGATCAGCTATCTGGATTACTGATTAGATAACGGCAAAGTAGTTATGCAAAAACAAGACCGTAACATCAAGGTAATTATTTATGTTCCGTCACATGGTCCTTAAGAAGGAAAAAAGAATCTTTACTATATTTTGATTGTTAAAAAGAATCTGATTATATCCACATCCAAAACAGAGTTCAGCAAGAATTTTAACCCTCCACCCTCACCCCCCAAAAAAGGAAAGAAAGATCTATTTAGATGATTTGTTACCTGAAGCAGGGGAGGCTTTATATCAGAAACTTTCTCAGCAAAGCTCCGCATGTAAAATGCTGACAAAGAACTGGAAAAGACAAATATCACTACGACAGTAGTGTTATAAGAGTTCGGTGGCACGAGGCTTCTACAATGAAATGCCAGATGACACTACATCTATGTAATGCAGAAAAAGACAGTGGGTTGAGTTGACACAACGTTTATCTAAAAGATATTGCTCAAACCTTACTGGTCACAAGAAATAGTAAGAAAAGCTGCAGATGTGAGTGTCTTTTACATTCCATGATTGAAGTCATGACATATAGAATCCAGAAAGAATGCCATAACAATCTCATACCTGCTGGCCGCCTGAAAGGAATGTGACAAGCTAATCATATGTTGGGCAAGGGACACCATCGTTAGAGATCTCATTGCACAGTACTCTGATGATGATTTCCAAAGCTGTATGTCAATTTTAATTTCTTAGAGGCAAAGAAGTGAGGAGAAGTATTTTTTTCTTTCATTTGGGGAAGGGGGAAGTGAAATTGGTGTCAATCAAAATCTAGCAAAACACTCAAAGTACCTCCAGAGTTGAAGTGTCATCAGGAAATGTCAGAGTCAACGACCCCCGATCCCCCAAGAGACCAGAAGCTACGAGAAGATTCTGTGGTCTTTTTAGCTTCATTTCAGTCACTAGCAATTCATCAAGTTCAGCATCCACATTCCACATGTGCAAAATAGACAAGCTGAACTGAAGCAGGCATTTTTCAAGCAAGAACATCCATTCAGAATCTCTTGCAGCTTCAATGGAGGTACCACCAGATTTATCATTGATGCTCTGATCACTGGAACTAGGGATGCCAGTTTCCTGATCCCTGAAATTAGTCCTCTTAATGGGAGACTCAACCCTTAATTCTTTCACTTGGTTTTTGTTCGCATCAGAACTCTCTGTTGTATAGTACTCATCTCTTTGACAAAGAGACATCAAAGATGTGAGATCAAAAGATAGAGCGGCAACTCCTGGAAAAGGACAAGAACCTTTAACAGGCTGTTTTCTGTTTTGCAAGGAAGGCAATGCAGCTCGATTAGATCCTGTAGTACTTCCAGACACGCTTGTACTAACAGATATATTTGATGAAGAGATTCCCTTTCCCACAGTTTGTGACTGAGGTGGTGGAGACCTGGTTTCATCAGTAGCAGGAAAAAGCAATGAGGAAGCCGAAGTATTTCCACTTATCATACAGCCACCAGGGAGATCTCTGTCAATTCCTGTGCAGAAATGATCAAACATTGAGACAGCAGCAGATCCACGAAGGACCCGCTCACGAGCACCTGATTTTACGTCCCAAATGTACAAAACATCTGCATCAGTTGTTCCTGTTTGGTTTGGGCATAGACATGCTATGTAGCCTCTTCTACTATCCCACACAACTTTTGCAGGATAATATGGGTGGCCAGGGAATATTCGTTCTACACGCATGGAATCAAGTGAAGAAAGGGCAACAGATGAGTCTTCCCCAACAGAGAGGAAGCAATTACTCCACGGGTGTTCTGTTTGAGATGGTGGAAGAATTATTTGACGAACTGGAGCAACATGTTGGTGCATTACAACCATGGGACTGCTGGAGTCAAGATCCCACACACGAATAGTACAGTCCATACTTCCAGAGATTAGGACATAACTGTTGCTACCTCCTTGGCATCTAATCAGCACTCGTTGTGAAGCCAAACACAGTACAGCTCCTGTATGCCCCAAGAGATAATGTTGAGTGGCATGTGCTTTTGACTCGGGATATGAATTTTGACCATGAAAATCCAATCCTTCAAAGAACATATCAAATCGAACAACTTTTATATCACCATTATAGAACCCATATACAATAGCCAATGGCACATACTCTTCAGAAATAACCATTGAAGAAGACACTAGCTCTTTTCTTTCATAAGTTCCATTTTTGTGGATATTTAAAACCCTTTCATCAATAGCTTTGGAACAAGTAGCAGCATCTTGCGACGAAGTTAATTCGTCCTTCCCACTTGCTCTGTCTATTTCAACAACCTGCCTAGGAATCTCATTTTCAGGGGCATTCTGGTTATGAGTCCAATTATCAAATATTCTACTTTCACCAGAAAATCTGCATTCTTGACAATTTATCTCCTTTTTGTCATGCCGCTTAGGCAGTACCCAACATGTCAGACGAGGTTTCCAAATCAATAATTCATTGATAGGAAAAGAATTTGATTCAACACGGAAAAGACAGTTGTTCACTTGCATGAAAGAGATGGATAAGCTCATGTTAGACTCCTGAGAAATGACCGGGATAGCAGCAAAAGGTTCATATTTGAAGATATTACTTGAGTAAGATATCCTGTATACTATCGCCGCTCCTTTACCATTCCATACAACAAATTTTTCAATGAATGTGGCATCTGAATCTTCAGAATCAAGCACATTGTTATCATCTCCAACAAACATGCCACCAATGGCATGTGACTTTCCTTCAATAGGGAGCAGATCATCTGAAAAATATATCTCTCCCACGGAACTTCCATCCTCTAATAGACTAAATATGCAGCATGTACCATATACAAAAGCTAAAACTGGCCCACGATTTGCAAAGGCCACCAGAAGTCCCCTGTCTTTTGACCCATTTACCCAATCCATTTTGCCTGCATCAGACAAATTAGTCTTGGCGGTCATTTTTTCTGTGCTTGAATCACACTCCTTTAATATTGGTATACATTGTGATTTACCAAAAGAATCAACCATCATCACTGACTCGGTCAACACATCTCCAAAGGACGAAATTACAGCCACAGATTTCAAAGGCCCAATTGATAAGCTCCCATGAAAAACTGTTTGGACGATAGCAAGTGTATACGTATCAACAATAGCAACTGTGCACTTCATCGGTTTTGCATTTTGTGAGTCTCTATCTGCAAATGTTTCACCCTTCTCAGCAGTGCTAGGCGAGTGATGATCGGATAAATGAACATGGTCAAAGGAACAACAAGCTATACATACATATCTACGATTTTCGGGAAATGGTCGAATTAAGTATGGCATCCCCACCCAGGGAGGCATTTTCCTTCTACGTCTGCATTGTCCACTAGCTCTGCTCCAAATGCACAACACACCATCAGTGCATGCACTTAATAACGCACCACAGTCAGATGAGTTAGAAGTTGATACCACATTATTTGAATCATCTAATTTCCCATCTCCCAAAACTGTAGTAGGAACACATATCCCAAGATCCGCTATCGGAGCAACATGACCACAAAGTATGGCAACAGGTGTGATCTCCTGAGCCAGAAAAAAAGGAGAGCTCATTATCTTAAACCTTAACAAATACCACAACTAAGAAAAGATCCAATGTTACTTTACCATACATTGTTCAGAATAAGAAAAAAGGTCCAATTTCATGCAAATTATTACAATGATTTACTCCCTCCATCCAAATTCGCTCATCTCTTTTCACTTATGAGCTCAATTAGACATAGATTGCTTCATTTTTTTAATAATTAAGATACCATTAGTTGCAATAAACATACTATATCCTACAATGTCCAAAAAAATGGGGTAGAATCAAAAGTTATCTTGGTTTATCTCAGGGACACAACCTGCAAAACGCAACTTGAGATAGAAGTCTACTCTTTTCACTTGTGAGCTAAATCAGACCCCGACTAATTCATTTTGTTATAAAATAAGTGAAAGTATTGGAGAAGTACTATAAGTTGCAAAGCTCATAAAAAATATGTTAAAATCAGAAAGCTAAGTCGAACCTAGATTAATTCATTTTGTAATAAAACATATGAGGAATATACAGTATACGCTATGGATTTAACCAAACCCAATAGCTTTGGCTCAGGACTAGTAATAAACTCCGGAACCAAGTAATTCAATTGGTCAATGGACTCAGTGGCATCCCAAACACTACAGTTCAAATCAAATAATGAAAGTTGCATTGTTCAGAAAGAATATGCTAAAATATCAATTAAAGATCTCTTCTTTAAACTTACGGAAGCAAAATGACACAACTAAAGCTGACGAAGTGATAACTAACAACAATTGTAGCGTATAGAAAATCACAAATTACTGCCATGTGATATCAGTCAGTAAAGCGCAAGGAGATCGCGATTAGCTAACAACATATACGACGTCGTAATTGAACTGAAACCATTTCAACATTGCTAGATTTCAGCCATTTAAAGGAGGAGAAAGTGATTTACCGATGAGGAGATATTCCACCAGATGATGGAGCCATCGGAACCGCCGGTGTAGAGAGTCGGAGGATTGTTGAGTGCGGCGACGGCGGTGACTTTGTGAACCGGCGGTGAACCTGACCATATACAGGCTATGGATTTACACTTCATCGACTATACGGAACGGATCAAGCCTATAATTTCCAAATGAAGTTGAGAAAAATTGGGATTATTTTGGGGTAGAAGGTGAAGTCTGCAATATTGCAGTTACTTTAAATTAAAACGTTATAAAACATTTATTTAATTATATTTACTTAGTAATTATTCTTTCCGTCCCATTTTATATGTCATCTCTTTCTATAAATAGTTAATTCATAATACTTGTCATTTTATAAAATCAATGCATAAATTATAATATTCTTCCTTTTTTATCCTTGTGAGTTATTAGTTTTGAAAATATATGCATTTGACCAACTTAAAAAAAGCTAAGTAAATGATTCATGTTCATTGGTTAAATTAATTAACCAAAAAAAATTCATTCATTCATTCATTCATTGATAACTTGAGTTCCAAAAAAATTAAATAAAGATAGAAGGGTAAAGTTACATCATTTCTTAATGCAACTGCAAAGTAAAAATGTGACGTATAAAATGGAACGGAGGGAGTATATAATATTATAGTATACAACACTAGAAAATCCAAAAGTTGTAGTAAATACTATTCATACAATTAATAAATCAGTTAATAGTAAGAGACTATATACATTCAATCGTATGTCATTAGTATATGAATAACTTGGATGTTTAAGCTTCTCCTTATAGTTCGTGAAACGTGTATTTTGAATTCTCATAGACTTGATAATGTATATTTACTATTTCTTGAACTTTGTATCACTTCTTTAGTACTTAATTATGTTTATTTAATGTCAATCTTGAATTGCTTCATCTTCCGGTCTTTATTGCAATATCAACTTTTGAAATGTCAATGTACATGTAATCAATCAAGGATTTGTTTTCCTAATAAAATAAACCTAACTAATTCATTCGTTTTCTCCATACACGAAGAGTTTAGAAGTTATAATCATGATTTAGTATAGTTGAGCTTTTGATGATTTAGTAGTAAACCAGCATGTAGGGTTGGGCGTTTGGTTGGTTCGGTTCGATTTGCATATTTCAGTTCGGTTTTTCGGATGATAAAAATATTAATCCAAACTAAACTAAAATAAATTTGGTTTAATTCGATTTATCTTTTCCTGATATTATAAAAGTAATAAATAAATTTTAAAAATAGTGGACAAATAAAATTAAATAGAAGGGAAAGGGTAATATAGTAATTTCAACAATAAATAAGAAGACACGAAATTTTACTCATAAATCGCATTCACTGAATGCGTTTTATGCATTTCATTTTCAGCTTTATCTATTTTACTATCTGAGAAGAGTTTTTCAAATTTTCAACGACATGACATTTTTTTAAAAGATAAAGTATTTATCTTTTCTTGATATTATAAAGGTAATAAAGTAAATAAATAAATATATTATAAAAATAGTGGAGAAATAAAATTAAACAGGAGGGGTAATATAGTAATTTCAACAATAAATAACAAGACATAGAATTTTACTAATAAATCGCATTCGCCAAATGCGTTTTATGCCTTTCATTCTCAGCTCTTTCTATTTTGATATCTAAGTAAGGTTTTTCAAATTTTCAATAATATGATGTATTTTTAAAAGATAAAATATTTATCTTTTCTTGATATTATAAAGGTAATAAAGTAAATAAATAAATATATTATAAAAATAGTGGACAAATAAAATTAAACGGAAGGGGTAATATAGTAATTTAAACAATAAATAAGAAGACACGGAATTTTACTCATAAGTCAAATGCGTTTTATGCCTTTCATTCTCTACTCTTAGAATTTTTCAAATTTTTAACGATATGACGTTTTTTTAAAAGATAAAATATTTATATATTATAAAAGTAATAAATGAAATAAATAAATATATTTTAAAAATAATGGACAAAAAAAATTAAACGGAAGGAGTAATATAGAAATTTAAACAAGGCAAAAGGCATAAATTGCCCCCTAAACGTATACCCAAAAGTCATTTACACACTTTAACTAATGGGGTGACCTATTACACACCTTAAGTACATAAAAGTATATTTATTTCCCCCTTCCGTCACCCAACCCAGGACATTATGCCTAGAGTGAAAGCCACTCGCCTCCTATTTAAGCCACGTAATAAAAGACCCCAATCCGATTCATTTGACCCAAACCCGTTTCTTTTCACCCAAACCCGATTTTTTTCACCCAAATCCATTTTATTTTACCCTAGTCCATTTATTTCACCCACCCGTTTCTTTCTCTAAGAACACCAAAACCTAATCGAAAAAATTCATCTGTAAATCCTAATTTTAGCTAAAGATTTCTTCGATTTTGTGGTGTTTTTGAAGCATCCTTGTAGTTATATTTGAAGAACATTGTCGATCGAGGCGTTCATCATTTGGTGGAAGCAAATCGGTGGTTACTAGGGTTTGGTGGGTACAATCGAGACGTTCATCGTTCATAATTTGTTGTCGTCTCCATATTTGAAAGGTCAGTCAAACATTTCTAGGGTTACTTCATAGTTCATACTTTTTAGCTTAGGGTTATTTCATCTTTATTTTTTTTTTCAAGTTTATTGTATGTCGTCTTTCATTCACATGATTCCCCGTTGTTGTTGTATATGTTTTGTCGTTGTTGTTGAGGGTTAACTGATAACATTATTTTCAGGTTAAAATGTCTTTTGAATTGATTACTTTGAGATTTTACCACGGTGGTGTTATTAAGATTGGAAAAAAGGAATACAAGGGGAAACCATATCATGGTGGAGGAGTTTATGAGTTTTTAGATGTTGATATAGATAGGTTATCTTATTTTGAATTGAGGGATTGTCTGAAAGAGTTGGGGTATGAACCTGGACAATGTGTGTTGTATGTAAAACTTCCTAGAAGTACTGCTATGTTAGAAATCAAATCTGACTATGATACTATATTAATTGCCGAGTGTTTGAGTCATGGAGATATTTTGGACTGTTTTGTGTGTCACTTTGTTGCTGATCCTGTTTTGGTCCCACCTTTATTGGAATATGGGGAAAGTAGAGTAGGTGAGGGAGCATCTCAAAACAGTGGGCCTAATGCATCTTTTGATGCTGAATTAGAACCAACATATGAGGCCCAAGAAAATGCCACACATGAGGCCCAAGAAAATGCCTCAAACCTTGCCTCAAACCCTGCCCCTGCCCCTATCCATCCTTCTACTGATCCAACTCTTGACCATGTTCATCCTTCCTCTGATCCAATTCCTGACCCTGTCCATCCTTCTAATGAACAAGATTCAGATAGAGAATCATTNTAGTAAGAGACTATATACATTTAATCGTATGTCATTAGTATATGAATAACTTGGATGTTTAGATTTCTCCTTATAGTTCGTGAAACGTGTATTTTGAATTCTCATAGACTTAATAATGTATATTTACTATTTCTTGAACTTTGTATCACTTCTTTAGTACGTAATTATGTTTATTTAATGTCAATTTTTAATTGCTTCATCTTCTGATCTTTATTGGAATATTAACTTTTGAAATGTCAATGTACACGTAATCAATCAAGGATTTATTTTCCTAATAAAATATACCCAATTTATTCATTCATTTTCTCCATACACAAAGAATTTAGAAGTTATAATCATGATTTAGTAGTAAACCAGCATGTAGTGCTAGGCGTTTGGTTGGTTCGGTTCGATTTTTCGATTTTTGATTTGGTGAAAATATTAATTCGAACTAAACTAAAATAAATTCGATTTGGTTCGATTTTGACAATTTCGGTTCGATTTATCTTTTTCTGATATTATAAAAGTAATAAATAAATAAATAAATTTTAAAAATAGTGGACAAATAAAATAAAATTGAAGGGATAATATAGTAATTTCAATAATAAATAAGAAGACACGAAATTTTACTCATAAATCGCATTCACTGAATGCGTTTTTTGCCTTTCATTTTCAGCTCTATCTATTTTAGTAACTGAGAACGGTTTTTCAAATTTTCAACGACATGATGTTTTTATAAAAGATAAATTATTTATCTTTTCTTGATATTATAAAAGTAATAAATGAAATAAATAAACATATTATAAAAATATTGGACGAATTAAATTAAACGGAAGGGTAATGTAGTAATTTCAACAATAAATAAGAAGACACGAAATTTTACTCATAAATCGCATTCATCAAATGCGTTTTATGCCTTTTATTCTCTACTCTTACGGTTTTTTCAAATTTTCAATGACATGACGTTTTTTTAAAAGATAAAATATTTAGGATAATATAAAAGTAATAAATGAAATAAATAAATATATTTTTAAAATTGTGGACAAATAAAATTAAATGGAAGGGGTAATATAGTAATTTCAACAATAAATAAGAAGACACGAAATTTTACTCATAAAGCGCATTCACTCCATGCGTTTTATGCCTTTAATTTTCAGCTCTTTCTATTTTGATATCTGAGAAAGGTTTATCAAGTTTTCAATGACATGACGTTTTTTGAAAATATAAAATATTTATCTTTTCTTGATATTATAAAGATAATAAATCAATATATGATAAAAATATTGGACAAATAAAATTAAACGGAAGGGGTAATATAGTAATTTCAACAATAAATAAGAAGACAAAGAATTTTACTCATAAATTGCATTCGCCAAATGCTTTTTATGCCTTTCATTCTCTGCCCTTAGAATTTTTTCAACGACATGACGTTTTTTGAAAATATAAAATATTTATCTTTTCTTGATATTATAAAGATAATAAATCAATATATTATAAAAATAGTGGACAAATAAAATTAAACAGAAAGGGTAATATTGTAATTTCAACAATAAATAAGAAGACACAAAATTTTACTCAGAAATTGCATTCACTGATGCATTTTATGCCTTTCATTTTAGCTCTTTCTACTTTGGTATCTACAAAAGGTTTTTCAAGTTTTCAACGACATGACATTTTTTTAAAAGATAAATATTTTATCTTTTCTTGATATTATAAAGATAATAAATCAATATATTATGAAAATAGTGGACAAATAAAATTAAACATAAGGGGTAATAGTAATTTCAACAATAAATAAGACGACACAGATTTTTACTCATAAATCGCATTCGCCAAATGCGTTTTATACCTTTCATTCTCTGCTCTTAGAGTTTTTCATGTTTTCAACGACATGACGTTTTTTAAAAGATAAAATATTTATTTTTTCCTGATAATCTAAAAGTAAATGAAATATATAAATATATTTTAAAAATAGTGGAAAAATAAAATTAAACAGAAGGGGTAATATAGTAATTTCAACAATAAATAAAAAGCCATGAAATTTTACTAATAAATCGCATTCACTGAATGTGTGTTATGCCTTTCATTTTTAGTTCTTTCTATTTTGATATCTAAGAAAAGTTTTTCAAGTTTTCAATGACATGTCCTTTTTTGAAAATATAAAATATTTATCTTTTCTTGATATTATATACATAATAAATCAATATATTATAAAAGTAGTGGACAAAATATAGTAATTTCAACAATAAATAAGAAGACACATAATTTTACTCATAAATCGCATTCGTCAAATGCGTTTTATGCCTTTCATTCTCTGCTCTTAGGGTTTTTCAAGTTTTCAACGACATGACCTTTTTTTAATAGATAAAATATTTATCTTTTCTTGATATTATAAAAGTAAGAAATGAAATATACATGTCACACCCCAAAACCGGATGTGATGGCACGTGTCCAAACCCCACCGGACACGTCAGCCTAACACCCAAAAACCCGACGATACGAAATTAATAAAACAAGAATAAGATAGAAAGATAAGCGGAAGTCTTTAAATAAACTCAATGAAACCCCAGAATTGGTTGTCACATGTACAAACCTCTAATACGGAATCTGAATAAAATATACAAGTCTCATAGTAAAGTTCTAGAATAGAACAAAACAATAAATATAGATAACTTGAGGGCACGTCTGGAATGAACCGCTACCTCTCAAGTAAGTCTGGAAGCTCTAATCTGAAGATGAGTAATAAGTCGGATCTGATAGAGCTGTCAACCTACACAACTGTGTAGAAGCAAGGGTGAGTACCAAAAGCTACAGGTACTCGCAAGTAACACTAAACTAAGCTAAACTAGCAGCTACAAACAACTCCTTTCAATCCCAACCGAACCACCGAAACTTCATTCTAACAGCGAATCAACAACCTATACTACACAATTCATAATCAACAGATATATCCAACAGTGTCTCAACATCAACCTCATATCCTCATGTAAGAGCAAATAGATCATATATCACATGAAGAGGGGCAAATAGGTAAAATCCACACACCACAGACAAAGATGAAGTCAAATGCGATGCAAATGCAATAATGATGTCATGTAGTCGTGATGCATGTCTGTCCTACGATACACATCTGTTGACGTAATCAGTCCGCGCTGAATACTCAAATCAGAACCCATGGGGGCCACACATGGACCATGTATCACCGCCGGAACCAGATCCCATCGGCATCCAAATCGCTAGCCGGAGCTAGTCCATCTCATATATCTCTAGCCGGAGCTAGTCTCAACTGTGTCTCATATCCATCCATCCTCATATCAGTGTCTCAGAACTCATGCAACAGATAGTTCACACATGGGATGAATAATGAATATGCACATGTCATCAATCACAATCATATCACGATCACATCATAGTATTACACATCATCTGTCTCAATCACAACCATATCACGATCACATCATAGTATTACACATCATCTGTCTCAATCACAACCATATCACGACCACATCATAGTATTACACATCATCTGTCTCAATCACAACCATATCACGACCACATCATAGTATTACACATCATCTGTCTCAACATCAATGTCTGTATCAATCATAGCCTACTCATGCTCTTCTATCCCCTCAATATCAGTTATCACATGACTTATTCAACAAATTCAAGTCACATATAACACATTTAGCTCGTTTTATTCCCCATCTTTCAATTACAACAATTTCAATCAACAAATAAAACTCATCCTCAATCCCCATTACTCCCCAACACAATTAGGAAAGTAGTCATGTGTAGTCTAAGAGTTTAACAAAGTTTAGAAGTCACTTGCCTCAAAACACTTCAACTAGTAACTCAAATTTGAGTTTTACCCTTCCGAGCACGCTCCAAATCACCACAATCTATTCATAAATGGAATCTCACAATCAATACGAATCTAACAACACCAATATCGTGAAATTTGGAGAAAAGGGTAAAATGGTCAAAAAAATCTCGTTCCGAAAAATATTCTCGAAATCTGGAAATTTTTAGTGAAAAATGTTCCCCAAGAAATTTAGAATCCAATAGTGAAAACCGTTTCGAAAAAGGAGTTGAAATGAGTTCACAAACTCAAATTTTCTATTAAATTCGGATTAGGCAAAAACCCCCAAATTTTTCAGTTGAGATCTCAAATTTTGATGTTAAAATCCATAAATAATCGATGGAAATCAAAGATATAAGTTGGAAATAACTTACCCAATGAATTCCTTGCGAAAACCCACTTGAAATCACCTATTTTCGAGCTCTCAAAGTCTAAAAATGGAGAAATGGGTATTTTTCAAGTTGGGGGAAAATGGCTACTGTTTTTTGACTTAAAAAGGACTGCTATTGCAGCTGAAACACAACAATAACACCAAAGTTTAAGTCCCCGTTGGACCCTCGGGATTCGTTCGGAATCTCGTGCACACAAACTAAATATGTACCCCCACTAAATTCGACGTTCCGGACTCAATGGAACCGTCGGAATTTGAATTCGAGGACTCCTTGACCCGAAATTCAATAAGATGCCAAGAAACTAGTTTAACGCCAAAAAAATTCGAAACTCAAACGGAGCGTCTAAAAATTCAACCAAGACTCATTCTAGACTTAGAATCGCCTCCTGAAACCAACGGTACTCTCGGAATTTCAATCCGAGCCTCAGAACCTCATATGTTGACCAAAGTCAACTCTTTATCACAATTTCACAACTTTAGCCACTTAGGACCTCAATTCTTCGTTTTAACTCCAAATTCAACTCCGTAACTTCACACAGACCCGTTTCGACATTCTAAAACTGCCGGAATCGACGGAAATCCGATCCGAGTCCCGAAACTCCAAATGACTCGAAAAAACACCTTTTAACCAACTTTAACTCATAAAAAACTCAACTTCTCAAAAACTCAACTTTTTACCAACTTTTCCTCAAACTAACTTTACAACCACAAAACATGGGACTCGGGGCAACTACCGAAAGGGCAAAATAGTCATTTCCACGAAAAATTACCAAAATGACCTTTCGAGTCATTACAATACAAATATATTTTTAAAATAGTGGGAAATAAATTAAACGGAAGGGGTAATACTCATAAATCGCATTCACTGAATGCCTTTTATGCCTTTCATTTCCAGCTCTTTCTATTTTGATATCTACGAAAGGTTTTACAAGTTTTCAACGACATAACATTTTTTTAAAAGATAAAGTATTTTTCTTTTCTTGATATTAGAAAAGATAATATATTGATTTATTATCTTTATAATATCAAGAAAAGATAAATAATTTATCTTTTAAAAAAAGTCATGTCGTTGAAAACTTTAAAAAACTTTCGTAGATACCAAAATAGAAAGAGCTGGAAATGAAAAGCTTTAAACGCATTCAGTGAATGCGAATTATGAGTAAAATTTTGTGTCTTATTATTTATTGTTGAAAGTACTATATCACCGCTTCCGTTTAATTTTATTTGTCCACTATTTTTAAAATATATTTGTATATTTCATTTATTACTTTTATGATAGCTGGAAAAGATAAATAGTTTATCTTTTAAAAAAACGCCATGTCGTTGAAACCTTGAAAAACCCTAAGAGCAGAGAATGAAAGACATAAAACGCATTTGGTGAATGACATTTATGCCTTGAAATTAGGCATGTACACATTTTGTAAAAATAACAGTCTTTGGAAATGTGGGTTTGAAGATATAAAATTAGGCATGTACAAATTTTATGAAAATAATAGGGGATAAACGTCCAACGCACGTTCCAAAAGACTAGTTACTTAGATACACGTTAGTTTATAATATTACAACTATTATACTCCCTCCGTCTCATTTTATGGGCACTTTTCATATTTCGAGATTCAAACAAATTTATCTTTGACAGTAAGTTGTTCATAGATCTTTTAAATATTTTGAATTATCAATTTTTGTGACTTATAGTACTTTTTACATAGTTTACAAATATATAAATTTTATTTCAAAAAAATTGAAGATTCCGTGCGTAAATTTCTGATCAAACTTAAACTATTTGACTTTCGAAAAACGAAAAGTGTCATATAAATTGAGACATACGGAGTCTATAGCTTGGTGCATTCAGACACATGTATCTCGAGATATATGGAGTCAAAACTATGTGTAATTTGTTCCATATACATTGTATCCAAATGAATTCGTATACATCTACGCTACATAATAAATCTCGTGTATCTAATGTGATTCGTATGTATCTAGGATACATGACTATCTCGTTTGTCTCCCTCTTTATCTCGATCATTTACTCCTATTTTAATGTATCTAATAGCGAAAACATATGTATCTTCCTCAATATATGATTAAAAAACTCTTAATAAGTCATAAGATACATAATTATTTGAAAGTATAAGTAGAATTAATATATATGGTATGTATTAATAATTTTCTGTCTTATGTATGACTTTTGCTAATTCTCTTGCCTTGTATTAATCTATCTATTCCAGTAATCTCATTTGCATGAAGACCTTATTGCAATTGGCAAATTTGTTGCTGTTACACATCTGATGCAAGAATGCTTTTGGTTTGAAGTCACATTGCATAACCTCTTGAGGATAATTTTTTCATTCCACTAGGTGGAATATGTGAACTTTTGAATGTTAATTATTTCAGGTTTGGAGTATAACTGTGTGACAAAATGACAGGTGCTCAAAACAGTTCGAAAGGAAGTCTTGGCGGGTTGTAAGATAGTATTCAGCCGGGGTTTTCCAAAACAATCAGGCCGAGAAACATAGTCTGAGGAAAATGGCGGAACAACTAGGAGCAAGTCGAAAGGAAGTAGACATGATGAACTACTCTACCTCCAATTTTCATAGTAAAGAAATTTACACAAAAAACAACTGAAAAGAACTCTTATAAAACACAGCTGAAACAAATATAGTGAAGGATAGCATGCCATTTACTAAAATGCATTATCATATCGACTAAGACCAACAATTTGAAAGAAGCTTACATATTACTATCTTACAGGGTCCTAAAACTTCTAACTACCCGAAAGTCTTGCAATTTACAAACTTTCAAACTAAAAGCTAGGAAAAGCACAGCTATGTTTCATTGTCATGGTCAGTCTTACAGATACTGAGATCATCCAAAGTACTGAATTCACCTAAAAGAGATCCATAATTATCGATGATTGGTAAGCCCAATTTCAGTGAAAATTTGACTGCCCTATTACCTGGAAGTTGCACCCATTCCCCCATCTGTAAATCTTCATCATCCACTTGACCTTCTTGCTTCTCCCCTGCACTAGAATCAGTTGGCATATCGCTTTGCAGCTCAACCTCCTTTGAGTTCTGAAGATCGAATTTCTTAGACTGATAAGCATGAAAAGCTTCTTCAGCAGTGCCTATTTCGTGAGAATCAATCCTTTCTTCAATTCCACCATTTGATGAATTTGAGATTGGAACATTAATTTCTGATCCACCAGCTGATTCGAGTTCACGATTTTCATTTTCATGTCCTGACTCGACATTGACTAATTTCTCATCTTGTGTAGAATGAGTTTGTTCATTACCACATTGCTGCTTGGCATGGACTAGTCTCTCAAACTCGAGCTTCTTAGATTGATAAGCCTGGGAAGCCTCTTCAGCAGTGCCAAAAGTCCCCAACCAAATTCTTTTCTTACTGATGGGGTTTCTAATCTCAGATGTATATTTACCTGAATCCTTTCTCTTGTGAACCCCAAAGAAACGTGTTGTTGTTTTGTGAGAATCAATTCTTTCATTTCTTCTTCTCATTCTAGCAGTATTTAAGGTTTGATCATGATTAGCCACAGATAAGGATGGCACAACAGGTGATTCAGGCTGCTGAACTTGAGCACAGTCCTTCGGTTTATTCTCCTTATCACCCTGCTGACCTAATCTCTTAAGCTCGGACTTCTTGGACAAATAAGCTTGTGAAGCCTCTTCAACAGTGTCAAAAGTTCCCAACCATACTCTCTTATGCTTAATTCGGTCGGTAATCACAGCACCATACCTCCCTTTCTTTTGCCTTCGAATTCCAATTAAGCTTATCTTGGCTTTAGGATGGCAACTTGTAGTAGTATTACACTCATCACATGATTCTGTGCCATGTATATTATCCATTAGACTTGCGGTTTCTCTAGAAGGCTCGATTTTTTCCCCTGACGTCTTGTTCTTGTGAACCCCAACAATATCTGTTGTTGCTTTGTGGGAATCGATTCTTTTATTTCTTCTACCACCACTAGCAGCATTCAAGGTTTGGTCATTATCCATAGACAAGGATGCCACAAGTGATTCAGGCTGCTGAATTTGATCACGAGTCTCCTTATTACCCTGCTGATTTAATTTCTCATTCTCAAGCTCAGACTTCTTGGAGAAATAAGCTTGTGAAGCTTCATCAATAGTGTCAAAAGTGCCCAACCATACTTTCTTATGCCTAGTTTTGTCTGTAATCACAGCACCATACCTCCCATTCTTTTGCCTTCGCACTCCAATTAAGCTTATCTTGGCTTTAGGATTGCTTGTACTACTAGTATTACATTGATCAGATGATTCTGTGCCATGGACACTAGCCATTAGACATGAGGTTTCTTTCGAAAATTCAGGTTCTTTCTCTGACGTCTTGCTCTTGTTAACCCCAACAATATGTGCTGTTCCATGAAAATCAGTTCTTTCATTTCTCATACCCACACTAGCAGTATTTAAGGTTCGACTATCAGCCACAGACAAGGATGCTTGTACAACAGGTGATTCAGGCTGCTGAATTTGATCACAATTCTTCTTTGGTCTATTCTCCTTATTCCGCTGCTTGCTTAATTTCTCATTCTCAAGCTCAGACTTCTTGGAGAAATAAGCTTGTGAAGCCTCTTCAAGAGTGTCAAAAGTGCCCAGCCATACTTGCTTATGCTTAGTGGTGTCTGTAATCACAGCACCATACCTCCCATTCTTTTGCCTTCGCACACCAAGTAAGCTTATCTTGGCTTTAAGATTGCTTGTACTAGTATTACATTCATCAGATGATTCTGTGTTGTGGACAACACTAGCCATTAGACATTGGGTTTCTTTAGAAGATTCGGGTACTTCTCCTGACATCTTGTTCTTGTGAACCTCAACAATATGTGGTGCTGTTTCGTGAGAATCGATTCTTCTATTTCTACAACCCACACTAGCAGTATCTAAGGTTTGATCATTAGCCACAGACGAGGATGACAACACAACAGGTGATTCAGGCTGCTGAATTCGATCACAATTCTCCGTGGCCTTATTACCCTGTTGTTTTAGTTTCTCAAACTCAGACTTCTTGGAGAAATAAGCTTGCGTAGCCTCTTCAACAGTGTCAAAAGTTCCCAACCATGCTTGCTTATGCCTAATTTGGACTGTAATTACAGCACCATACCTCCCAGTCTTTTGCTTTCGCACACCAAGTAAGCTTCTCTTGGCTTTAGGATTGCAACTTGTTGTAGTATTACACTCATCATATGATTCTATGCCATGTACATTAGCCATTAGACATGTGGTTTCTTTAGCAGATTCGGGTTCTTTCCCTGACCAGTTCTTCTTGTGAAGAACCTCAACGACATGTGTTGTTTCGTGAGGATTGATTCTACTCACACTAGCAGTATCCAAGGTTTGGTCATTTCCCACAAACAAGGATGTCTGCTGAATTTGATCAAGATTCACCTTTGGTTTATTGTCCTTATTACCTTGCTGTCTTAATTTCTCAAACTCAGACTTCTTGGACAAATAAGCTTGTGAAGCCTCTTCAACAGTGTCAAAAGTGCCTAACCATACTTGCTTATGCCTAATTTGATCTGTAATCACAGCACCATACCTCCCATTCTTTTGCCTTCTCACTCCAATTAAACTTATCTTGGCTTTGTTAGATGATTCTATGCCACCATGAACATTACACATCAAACATGGTGTTTCTTTAGAACAAGATTCCATGCAAATGAAGGGTTCTATTTCTTGGAATTTGTGCATATTAGAGCTAAAGCCTTTGAACTCCTCAGTACCCAAGAATGCCCCTTTTTCCCCCATTTGCCATTCATTTACAAATAAGGGCATTTTACCATCAGTTTCTTGTTTGCTTCTATCAGCAGTACTTTGTGCTTTGTGATTTGTGTGTTGTAAAGGAATAGTGGACTTTACCTTATCAACAAAAATCTCTGGCTGCTCAATTTGTGTTATCTTCTGTTTCTTGCTGCTGCTTTCTTCTTCTTTTTTTTCATCTGCTAGTAGTCCTTCTTGATCAGTTTCCATGGACATTATGTAACCAAAAAAAAAACTACAATGTACAGTGAATTGATAAATTTCTTGATGAGATGAAAGATGGAAATGTTTTTTTTTTTTTTTTGATTGAGCATTTATGAGAGTGTTTTACCACTGAGTTATTTCTACAGTAGTAGTACTCCCTCTCTGTTTTACTTGGCCCAGTACAAATAGATATTTCATTTTACTTATTGATTCAGTAATTCAAGAAAGTTTTATTATTTTTAATGTTAAAATAACTACATAAAATAATTAAGTTAAATTAAGAGTTTTAAAAGAATATAAATAAAATTAATTTAGTAAAATAAATATATTAAACAATACAGCCAAGCAATATAAAAAGGGAGTAGTACAGTAAATTTTCCACTTGGACACATGTTTTTTATTTTTGTTTATTAATTGTAGCATGTTGATTTTTATATTCTCTTATTTTAGTCAGAAAGGGTTCTTCTTTCCATATTGTTGTCTCATTATTTAGTAAAGTGCAAATGAGATTGTATTAATGATAACTTGTCTTTAAAATGCCTTGGTGATGCAAAGGGGATGTTTGGACATACAATTTTTTCCTCTTTCTTCTTCTTCAAAAATAAAAATACAAATGAAATGTTTGGTTATAGATTGCACTTTTTTTAAAAAAAATAAAAATAATAAGTTTCAAGTTTGAAATAACGATTTTGATAGTTTTTCAAGTAAATATTTTCTCACTCACAAAACTTCTACTTTTTTTCAAGTTATAATTTTTAAATATCTTTCAATTTATTCCTTCAAACATCATAATTTTTATGTTTAAATGCCTATTAAGTCATCTACTCCTCATAGTCAATTAGATATATTCATAGGGTAGCTGTTTTGTTAATGTTTTTCATTTAGTTCCTCCTGAACTTACGAACCTTTTAGAGCACGGTTTAAAGATTAATTTTTAAGCAAACTGAAAATTTTGTGATAAAATGTTAGACCATCTCTAAAATTTCGTAAGTAATTTGTAAATGGGAGACGACAATTCAATATTTTATCTATGAGATTGAATATCATATGAGCAATTATTTTATTCGAGTCTTGCGATATTTATAATTTCTAAAAATTTAAAAGAAGGTGACTTGCACAAAAGATTGAACCTTAAAAAAGGAACATTTGCACAAAACAACCTTTATACTTTCTAAAGAGGTGAAAAAGATGATATCATGTGTAAAAATTAAACTGAAAAATAACTCAAACTAATAGTAGTAACTCCAGTGTGTGTCTTATCTTTGATTACATAGTTTTTTTTCTTTTTTAAAAATATGAAATGAAGTATAGAAAAACATTCAAAGGGGGAATTATGTCACCTCACCATATTAAGGAGTAATAGAAATAGAAATGCTTCTATCGAAAAAAATAATGCAAGATTCTTCATTAGGAATACATTCATTCTTGGTCACAACCTGACTTATAATAGGATCCCCGTAAAGTACAATTGTGTAACACTAAATCCACGATATCCTACAAATACAACTTATATGTAGCTTCCCTATCTTTTCAGCTATCCATAGGAGGTCGTAAAAAATTAAAATTATGTTAGGAAAAGTCTTCTCATTTCACAGCCATGACTGAATATTGTATGAGATATTGCATAGACATTAACTTCTATCTACTGTCTACTGAATCCTAAAACTTGAAACTGTCAAAAAAGTTGTTGCAATTACACCAAGCTAGAGAAATCGTTTTAGTTTAACAAATACTAAGATCATCCAAACTGCTAAATTCACCTAAAAGATATCCATAGTTATCGATGATTGGTAAGCCGAGTTTCAGGGAAAACATGATTGCCCGATCATCACCTGGAAGTTGCACCCATTGTCCCATCCACAATTCTTCGTCGTCCTCTTGCCCCACCCATTGCTGCTGCTTCTCCTCGACTAGTTTCTGAAACTCGAGATTCTTGGATTGATAAGCCCTTGAAGCCTCTTCAGCAGTTCCAAAAGTCCCCAACCAAATTCTTTTCTTACTGATGGGATTTCTAATCTCAGATGTATATTTACCTGAATCCTTTCTCTTGTGAACCCTAAAGAAACGTGTTGTTTTGTGAGAATCATTTCGTTTCTTTCTTCTACTACCCAGATTAGGAGTATCTAACGTTTGATCATTAGCCATAGACAAGGATGCTGCGACAGGCTGTTGAATTTGATCACTATTCTTCTTCTCTCCCTGCTGGCTTAATTTCTCAAACTCAGACTTTTTGGAGAAATAAGCTCGTGAAGCCTCTTCAACAGTGTCAAAAGTGCCTAACCAGACTCTCTTGTGCCTAATTGGGTCTGTAATCCTAGCAGCATACCTCCCACTCTTTCGCCTTCGGATTCCAACTAAGCTTCTCTTGACTTTAGGATCACAACGCGTAGTATCGTCCTGAATTTGATCAGACATCTTCTGTGGTTTATTCTCCTTGTTTCCTAATTCGCTTAATTTCTCAAACTCAGATTTTTTGGAGAAATACGCCCATGAAGCCTCTTCAACGGTGTCAAAAGTGCCCAACCATACTCTCTTATGCCTAATTGGGTCTGTAATCCTAGCAGCATACCTCCCACTCTTTCGCCTTCGGATTCCAACTAAGCATCTCTTGACTTTAGGATCACAATGCGTAGTAGTATTAGATGATTCTTCGCCATAAACATTAGCCATTAAACCCGAGTTAAAGACTTTGGATGCCTGTTTTTCCTCAGAGTGATAAACACGGAAACCTTCTTCATCGGTGCCTATTTCGTGAGAATCAATCCTTTGCTCAGTTCTGCCATTAGATAAATTTGAGATTGTAACATCAATTTCTGATCCACCAGCTGATTTCAGTGTAGAATGAGTTTGTTTATTACTACTACATTGCCGCTTTGAATCGACGAGTTTCTGAAACTGGAGATTCTTAGATTGATAAGCCCGTGAAGCCTCTTCAGCAGTGTTAAAAGTCCCCAACCAAATTCTTTTCTTACTGATGGGTTTTCTAATCTCAGAAATATATTTACCTGAATCCTTTCTCTTCCGAACCCCAACGAACTGTGTTGTTTTGTGAGGATCACAATTTTTCCTCAATCTATCCTCCTTATTTCCCAGGTTTAATTTCTCAAACTCAGTTTTCTTAGCGAAATAAGCTTGTGAAGCCTCTTCAACAGTATCAAAAGTGCCCAACCAGACTCTCTTATGCCTAATTCGATCTGTAATCACAGCAGCATATCTCCCGTTCTTTCGCCTTTGGATTCCAATTGAGCTTATCTTGGTTTCTTCTTCTTCCTCTGTAAGTAATCCTCGTTGATCAGTTTCCATGGCGATTGTTAAGTTAAAACGACAATGTACAACGGTCGGCTATGGCATTGAATTGAGGGATTTCATGAATTTGTGAGATGAAAAAATGAAATTGGGATTTGTTTGAATGTCAGAATGAGCAGAGTGTAGTACTACAGCGCCATCGATTTCCATAGTGCACAGTGCACACAGAGCACTATTGTAACTTCCACTTGTTAGGCTGACGCGTGTTACTTGCATATTTGTTTGCACATAAGGGAAAATGGTCAAAAATATTTATGTAGTATGGGAAAATGTTCGATTTTAACCCCCATTATATTATTCAGTTTCTTAGGTATCTCGGATCCAAACATCAAATTTTGTGTCCGCACTATTTTAGTGTAAATCAATTTCAATTCACTGTACCAAATTTTATATCAAAAATAAATATTTTTCTCTTTTTTTATTATTATATTATTATTTCTTATTTCATAAAACAAATTCTTTCTAAAACATTCACAATATATAATTCATATTATTTTATTTTATAGTCGTTTAATATAAAATTATTTTAATACCATAATCTTTTAAATAATATAAATTGCTAGCAAATATTATATATTATACATAATAATGGATAATACAAACAAAAGTGAAATCATTAATGAAATACAATCAAATAAACATTACATAATTGAAAAAATTATTTTAAATTCTACATGAATATTCAACTTTCAAGATCACTACGGTGCTCCCATAAATGCTATATTAATGCATAACGTAGTTCAAAATGAGCTTCTTTGTCCCTTATTTTTTATGTCGAGCTAGAAATTGTTGAAATCGATAATTTTCATCTATTGTCATTTCTACAGTCGGAGTTGGACCTTCCGACACATCTTGAATTGGTGCATTAAGATCACGTTCATCCTCAATTATCATGTTGTGCATTATAATACATGAAGTTAATATATCATGTAGCACTTCTTTTCTCCAAAAACGTGACGGCCCTGCAATAATTGCAAACGAGATTGCAAAACTCCAAATGCACGTTCAACATCTTTTCGACATGATTCTTGTTTCATGGTAAAATATTTTTTCTTTTGAGAGCGTGGCAACATCTTACTATGTATTTTATATTTCAATTTTGATGTATCACTACAAGAAAAATGGCCAGTAAGGAAGGGAAAAATGGTCCCTAAAGGTCTGTTTCTAGTCCCAAAAACTCAAT